>NW_023276806.1:274173723-274201546 GCF_003668045.3 Cricetulus griseus
TTTTCTTCTTTATGGTCTCCTTAACCCCCTTTTTCATTAGTTTCTTCTCTCCTGTTCTTCCCAGTGTTTTTCTTCTTTATCTGTATGTTTGTCTGTTTATGTGTACTATTGGATCCCCTGCAGCTCTTTGCTCTCCACCTTGTTTGAGGCAGGGTTCCTTTATTATTTGCAGCGGCATATGCCAGCATCTTTCCCTCAAGCTCAAGTGATTCTCCTGTCTGGATCTCCCTCTTGAAGTAAGAGCATTGGGATTGCAGAAGTCAGCTGCCGACTGCACCCAGCTGTCCATGGGCTCTAAGGATTCAAACTCAGGTTTTCACAGTTGCTCATCAAGTGATCTACCCATTGAGCTATCTTCCCAGTCCCCCCCCTCTCTCTAAAGATTTTATTTATTATATATACAATGCTTTGGCTGCATGGATGCCTGCAGGCCGGAGGAGGGCACCGGATCTCATTATAGATGGTTGTGAGCCACCATGTGGTTGCTGGGAATTGAACTCAGGACCTCTGGAAGAGCAGTCAGTTTTCTTAACCTCTGAGCCATCTCTCCAGCCCCCTCAGTCTCTTTTTAAAACATTTTTTTAAACATAGGGTCTTATGGAGCCCATGCTAGGCTCAAACTTGTTATGTACTGAAGAAAATGTTGAATTTCTGACGCTCCTACCGCATTTCCCAAGGGTTAATGTTATGGGCCTATGCAACCACACCTAGATACTCACTTTTTCTTTTTCATTTATTTGTTTGTTTTTTCTTTCTTTATTTTTTGTTTTGTTTTTGATTCCTGGCTGTCTTGGAACTCAATATGTAGACCAGGCTGGCTTTGAATTCACAGAGATCTTCCTGCCCCTGCTCCTAACTGGAGTGCTGGGGTTAAAGTTGTATGCTACAACTGCCCGGCTTAAGGTCTCAATTGAAGTCTTTGGTGTCTCCCCACCTTACACATGAAACTTACCCTCTTTCTTTTGCATCTCTCTTAACTCCAGGCATACTCCTTGTACATTAAAAACAGCTGGAAGCTTTGTAGGAAGTTGCCCTTGTATTTTCCCATCCTTCTGGTACTGGGGATGGAATCCCAGGCTTTGTGCATGGTGGAAAACTCTGCACCACTGAAATACTCTGCCGGTTCTCTTTTCCTCATTTCTGAGTCTTGAATGTGTAATAGAAGACTTGAGACAAGTAAGGTTCATGACAATGCTTATTAAAATCAGATATGAATTGCTGCATGGAGCCTCACACCAACAATCCCAGGACTCTGGAGGTGGAGTCAAGAGGATCAGGCATTCAGGTCCTCCTCACAATCATAGGAGGTTCAAGTCCTGCCTCAACTAATGAAACCCTATCTCAACAAAACAAACTAGCAAGCCTGGAAGTGGTGGCACACACCATGAATCCCTGTACTTGGGAGGCAGAGGCAGGTAGATCTCTGTGAGCTCAAGTCCAGCCTGGTCTATATAGTGAGTGACAGGGCAGCCAGAGATGTTACACAGCGAACCCTGGTTCCAAACAAAAAAAGCTAGGAGGTTGAAAAGCGAAGACCACTAAGGCACTGCTGTTCTCTCCAGCTCTGATCCACTCCTGTATTAGAGGAGTGGTCCAATAGCAGCAGCCTGTGTCTGCTGTTAATCATATCAGCTAGAATAAAACCACAACCACAATTTGAGCCAAATGTGAAGCAAGCTCAATTTTTTTGATTGAGGTACACCCAAGAATTGGCCATGATTGCCCCCTAAACCCTAGTTTTTTAAAAAAATTATGTATACACTGTTCTGCATGCATGTATCCCTGCAGGCCAGAAGAGGGCATCAGATCTCATTACAGGGGGTTGTGATCCATTCTGTGGTTGCTGGGAATTGAACTCAGGTCCTCTGGAAGTCCAGGTATTGTTCTTAGACACTGAGCCATATCTCCAGCCACTCTTGGGTCCCTTTTATGGCGTATAATAACAAGCAGTTTAACAGAAGGGAAAACAAAAAATCACAAAGTCCCCACTCAAAAACAAATCAAGGTCATGCGCTGGGGAAGGTCAGGTTCCAGGAAACAGAGCAACTTAACTCTCACAGTAAATAGAAATCTACTTTAAAAAAAATAGCATGCTGGCTTCTGCCTTCAAAATGGAGTCAGGCAGGTTCCTCAGTGCCTCCCTCCTGAGTAGACCAGAGGCCTCATCTAAACAGCCTTTCTGTAGTAAGTCCCCTCTCCAGGTGGCCAGATAGAAATTCCAGACCAGTGTTGTTTCTGGGGACACTGACCCAACAGTCAAGTTTATTGAAGCTAGGGCCCCTGTAGTTGGTGTGACTGGATCAGGGGCTGTTATTGGAATGGTGCTTGGTAGTCTGATTAGTATCTGTGATGGGAACCTTTCTCTAAAGCAACAGCTCTGGACTTTGCCCCATCTGAGGCCATGGGGCTTTTCTATTTGATTGTCTCCTTCCTAATCCTTTTGTGATCCCATGTAAGGCCACATGAAGTAAATGCTCCTTACCTGATATTTTGACTCCATTCCAGTCCTGCTGCTGGAGTGTATTAACTTTTACCATTGAACAACATTTCTCTAAACAAAAAAAAATTCAGTTCCCTTAAATTATTTATTGAAGCAGGAGATACAGCTCAGAGATATGGAGAGAGTGGACAGCCTTGTCTTGTTCCTGATTTTAGAGGAAACGCTTTGAGTTTCTCTCCATTTACTTTGATGTTGGCTATGGTTTGCTATATATTGCGTTTATCATGTTTAGATATGTTCCTGTTATTCCTGTTCTCTCCAAGATCTTTATCATGAAAGGATGTTGGATTTTGTCAAAGGCTTTTTTAGCATCTAGTGAGATGATCATGTGGTTTTTCTTTTTCAGTTTGTTTATATAGTGGATTACATTGGTGGATTTTCGTATGTTGAACCATCCTTGCATCCCTGGGATGAAGCCTACTTGATCATGGTGGATGATTTCTCTGATGTGTTCTTGGATTCGGTTGGCCCATATTTTATTGAGTATTTTAGCATCGATGTTCATGAGGGATACCGGTCTGTAGTTCTCTTTCTTAGTCATATCTTTGTGTGGCTTGGGTATCAAAGTGATTGTAGCCTCGTAGAAAGAGTTTGGCAATATCCCATCTGCTTCTATTGTGCGGAACAGTTTGAGGAGTACTGGAATTAGCTCTTGTTTGAATTTCTGGTAGAATTCTGCAGTGAAGCCATCTGGCCCTGGGCTTTTTTTGGTTGGGAGGCTTTTGATGACTGCTTCTATCTCATTAGGGGTTATAGGTCGATTTAAACTGTTTATCTGATCTTGATTTAATTTTGGTAAGTGATATTTATCCAGAAAGCTGTCCATTTCCTTTAGATTTTCCAATTTTGTGGAATACAGGTTTTCAAAGTATGACCTAAAGATTCTCTGGATTTCCTCAGTGTCCGTTGTTATATCCCCCTTTTCATTTCTGATTTTGTTAATTAGCATGCTCTCTCTCTGCCTTTTGGTTAGTTTGGCTAGAGGTTTGTCTATCTTATTGATCTTCTCAAAGAACCAACTCTTTGTTTCATTGATTCTTTGTACTGTTTTCCTAGTTTCTACTTTGTTGATTTTGGCTCTCAGGTTGATTATTTCCTGGAGTCTACTCCTCCTTGGTGTGTTTGCTTCTTTTTGCTCTAAAGCTTTCAGTTGTTCTGTCAATTCTCTAATGTGACTTTCCTCCAGTTTCTTCATGTGAGCACTTAGTGCTATGAACTTCCCTCTTAGCACTGCTTTCCGGGTATCACATAAGTTCAGGTATGTTGTGTCTACATTCTCATTAAATTCTAGGAAGTCTTTTATTTCTTTTTTTTATTTCTTCCTCAACCCAGGAATGGTGCCATTGGGTGTTATTCATTTTCCACGCAAATGTAGGTTTTCTGCAATTTGTATTGCTGTTGAATTGTAGCTTTAATGCATGGTGGTCTGATAAGATACAGGGGGTTATTTCAATACTTTTGTAACTGTGGAGGTTTGCTTTGCTGCCAACTATGTGGTCAATTTTTGAGAAGGTTCCATGTGGCGCTGAGAAGAAGGTATATTCTTTTGTGTTTGGATGGAATGTTCTATAGATATCTGTTAAACCCAGTTGTGTCATAACTTCTGTCAGATCCTTTGTTTCTTTGTTAAGTTTCTGTCTAGTGGTTCTGTCCAATGGTGTAAGGGGGGTGTTGAAGTCTCCTAGTATAAGTGTGTGTGGTTTTATGTGTGGTTTGAGCTTTAGTAATGTTTCTTTTACAAATGTGGGTGCTTTCGTATTAGGGGCCTAGATGTTCAGGATTGAGACTTCATCTTGATGGACTTTTCCTGTGATGAGTATGAAATGCCCTTCTTCATCTCTTTGGATTGCTTTCAGTTTAAAGTCTAATTTGTTAGATATTAGGATTGCTACCCCAGCTTGTTTCTTGAGCCCATTTGATTGGAAATTTTTTCCCCATCCTTCTACTCTGAGGTATCGCCTGTCTTTGAAGTTGAGGTGTGTTTCTTGTAAACAGCACAAGGATGGATTCTGTCTTCGTATCCATTCTGTTAGTCTATATCTTTTTATGGGTAGGTTAAGACCATTGACATTTAGGGATATTAATGTCCATTGTTCATTGGTTCTTCTTTGTTTTGGATTTATTGTTGGTGGTATCATTGCGTGTGGATTTTGCCCTCCTGTTTCTTTTTGTGTTTGGTAAAATTAGATTATCTATTGCCAATGTTTTTGTGAGTGTAGTTATGTTCATTGGGTTGGAGTTTTCCTTTCAGATCCTTCTGTAGTGCTGGATTTGTGGATATGTATTGTTTAAATCTGTTTTTGTCGTGGAATATCTTGTTTTCTCCATCTATAGTGATTGAAAGTTTTGCTGGGTACAGTAGTCTGGGTTGACATCCATGCTCCCTTAGTGCTTGTAGGGTATCTATCCAAGATCTTCTTACTTTCAGAGTTTCCAATTATTCTTTTCAGGTTTCTTTACTTTATGTGTAGGAGAGTTTTTTCCTTTCTGTATGTCTGTATACTGCGTGTGTGTTTGGTGTCCAAAGAAGTCAGAAGAGGGAATTGAGTTCCCTGGAACTGGAGTTCCAGATGGTTGTGAGCCATCACGTGGGTGATGAGAACTGAACCCTGATCTTCTGCATGAGCAGCAAGTGCCTTTACCTGCTGACCTGTGTCTATAGCCTCTTTAAAAGATTTTATTTGGTGGGGCAGTGCTAGCTCATGCCTTTAATCCAAGTACTCAAGAGGCAGGTAGATCTCTGTGAGTTTGAGACGAGCCTGGTTTATAGAGTGAGTTCCAGGATAGCCAGGATTATTATATATAGAAACCTTGTTTTGGATAACAAAACAAAATTTTGTTTATTATATGAAGGAAGGATCATATAGGTCCCCCAAGTTGGCCTCAAACCCCAAAGTTGAGAAACCCTCCTTCTCTTCCTTGCATTTCTGAACCACAAATTGACAGGTTTGTGATGCCAAATACTGTTTGTTGCTATCATTTCTTTAAAATCGTGATGTCTATTGGAAGATAACCTTAAAAGAACACTCTAGATCCTGTCAGGTGTGGTGGCATCCACCTTTCATTGTAGCATTGACATGTTAAGTGTCACCTTGCCAGCCATGATAAAAACTGTCTGTGGTGTAACCTTGAGCTATGTCTTTAACAGAACGAGTTCCTGTAGCTGGAGATTCTGCTCTGTTGGAAGAGTGCTTGCCTAGCCTTTGTAAAGGCCTGGACTCCACTCCCAGCAATGCAGAAAACAGGATGTGGTGGCAAATACCTGGAACCCCAACATTTGGAAGGTAGAGACAGGAGAATCAGAAGTTTAGCTGAGCACTGGTGGTGCTTTGGAGCCAGGCAGTCCTAGAATTGTTCTGTAGACCAGGCTGGCCTTGAATTCACAAAGATCAGCCTGCCTCTGCCTCCTGAGTGCTGGGATTAATGGTGTGTGCCACCACCATGCCCTTCTTGGCCTGGATCTCATTAAGTAGATCAGGCTGGAATCAAGTCACAGGAATTCCCTTGCCTCGACCTCTGTAGTGTCAGAAGCCACGATGCCCAGCTGCATCCCACTTTTTATCTTTTGTGTAATCTGTTTTCCTAGTAGTTTCAGATTCATCCATTGGAAAAGCACATTGTTTGAGAGATGGAACTAATTTTCTCTCCTTTAGCCCATGAATACTATTTTCTTGATTTCCTAGGAAGATGATTGCTCCTTCTGTGTGTCCACCATCTGTTAGCTCTGGCAGCACACATCTGTACCTGCAAGGAAGCAATGTGTCTAATGGCATCCTCATGGCTGTGCATCAGTGGACACTCACTTATCTAGGATACAAGCTTGCTCTCTGAATTTTTCTTAACCTTGAGACAGGGTCTCTTTCTGGTATGGCCCAGGATCACTGGAGTTCATGCCACCTTGTCCAGAGTCTATGGTACTGAGAATCATGTTAGAGTTTGCAGAATTCTCGGTAACTTAGCTGCATCCCTAAGCCCTTAATCTTATACTTCCTCTAAAAGGGTTTTACTCTGTGGCCCTGCCTGGCCTTGAAGGAATGATGTAGAGCAGGCTGGCTTCACACACTCTTGTCACTTTTCTTGCCTCCGGCTCTTCAAAGCTGTCATCATAAGCATGTTTCACCATGCTAAGCTACTTTAGGATCAGTTAAGATGGCACAGTAGAATAAGGCATTAATACAAAACCTGAGACCTGAGGAATTCAATCCCCACAAGACACCTGGTAGAAGGAGAAAAGAAACTGACTTCATGAGTTTTTTTTGACCTCCACACGTGTGCTGCTCCAAACCATTACATAAATGAACATTGGATTTTTAAAAATTGCATTAGCTGTCATATCAAGAACGGGCAGTAGATGGCGAGAGAAAGCCTGGAATCTAACTGGGTTTGTAGTTTTTTCTCATTTGTGCACAGAAGACAAAGTTCCTGATTGGGGAAGAGTGAAGGCTGAATGGATGGTTTACTTAGGAAAGAAGATCAGTGGTTGCAGGCAACAGAAAATGAACTGAGACACTGTGTACTATTCTAGCATAAGAAACCTCAAAGCCTGCCCCCACCGTGACACACTTTCTCCAACAAGGCAACACTCACTCCAACAAAACCACATCTCCTAATGGAGCCACTCCCTATGAGATTACTTTCAAACTACCACAATAGCTCTAGCTGACTTGGAAGGTGTTATGTAGACCAGGCCGGCCTCAAATTCAGAGATCTTCCTGCCTCTGCCTCTCAAGAGCTGGGATGAATGGATGGAGTACTATGCCCACCCCATTCCTTCACAAATCTTAATTTTGTGTAAATTGAGGTCATCTATTTCTTTTCCTCCCTCCTCCCCCCTTTTCATGCTTTTTGGTGTCTAAGAGCCTATAGGTAATTTCAAATTCTTTCTTCTTTCCTGTCCCCCATGAGACAGGGAGACAGGGCTTCTCTGTGTAGTCCTGGCTGTCCTTGAACCTGCTCTGTGGACCAGGATGACATATAAGTCAGAGATCTGCTTGCCTCTAACTCCCAAGTGCATGTGTGTGCAATTTTTTGTTGTTGTTTCCTGAGTGTTTAGGATGTGTCTCTGTGTGAGTGACAACACTAAGGAGTCATAGAGAATTTGAGCAGGTCAGAGACAGTTCTCTCCTTCCACACTGGAGACTCCAGGGATTGAACTATAGCCAGTCTGTAGTACTGGGACTCATGTATGTTGCCGGTTTGTTTTTATACAAACTGGATACACATTGGAAAGGAAGAAGTCAAACTTTCACTATTTTCAAATGATATGATAGTTTACATAAGTGACCTGAAAAACTCTACCAGGGAACTCCTACAGCTGATAAACACCTTCAGCTAATTCGCAGGATACAAGAGTAACTCAAATCAATCAGTAGCCTTTCTATATACAGATGATAAATGCGCTGAGAAAGAAGTCATTGAAACCTCACCCTTTACAATGGCAACTAACAGCATAAAATATCTTGGGGTAACACCAAACAAAAAATGAGAAAGACCTGTATAGTAAGAACTTTGAGTCTTTAAAGAAAGAAATGAAAGAATATACCAGAAAATGGAAAGATCTCCCATGCTCTTGGACAGGTAGGATTAACATAGTAAAAATGTCAATGTGTCCAAAAGCCATTTACAGATTCAACGCAAATTCCCATCAAAATCCCAACACAATCTGTCACAGACCTTGAAAGAATAGTACTCAATTTCATATGGAAAAAACTAAAAACCCAGGATAGCCAAAACAGCCCTGGACAATAAAGGAACTTCCAGAAGCATCACCACCCCTGATTTCAAGCTCTATCATAGAGCCATAGTCCTGAAAACAGCTTGGTATTGGCGTAAAAATAGACAGGTTGACCAATGGAATCAAATTGAAAAGCCTGATATTAACCCACACATCTATGAACACCTGATTTTGACAAAGAAGCTAAAGTTATACAATGGAAAAAAGAGCATCTTCAACAAATGGTGTTGGCATAACTGGATTTGGCCATGTAGAAGATTGCAGATAGATCCATATCTAGCGACGTGCACAAAACTTAAATCCCAATGGATCAAGGACCTCAACAAAAATTCAGCCACACTGAAATCCTAGAAGAGAAGGAGGGTGGTACTCTCAAAGAAATTTGTTCAGGAGACTGTTTTCAGAACATAAAGCCAGTAGCATAAACATTCAGATCAACAATTCATAAATGGGACCTCCTGAAACTGAGAAGCTTCTGGAAGTTCAACAAGACAAACACCCGCCCACAGAATGGGAAAAGATATTCACCAACCCCATATCTGACAAAGGTCTGATCACCAAAATATACAATAATTCAAGAGCTATTCTCCAAAACACCAAACAATGCAATTAAAAAGTGGAGTGCAGAACTAAATAGAGAATTCTCAACAGAGGAATCTAAAATGGCTGAAAGATGGGACTGGAGAGATGGCTCAGAGGTTAAGAGCACTGGCTGCTCTTCCAAAAGTCCTGAGTTCAATTCCCAGCAACCACATGGTGGCTCACAATTATCCATTATGACATCTGGTGCCCTCTTCTGGTGTGCAGATATACATATGGAAGGAGAATGTTGTATACATAATAAATAAATAAAATCTAAAAAAGGCTGAAAGACACTTGACAAGGTTTTCAACATCCTTAGCCATCAGGGAAATACAAATCAAAATCACTCTGAGATACCATCTTACTCCTATCAGAATGGCTAAAATCAATAACACCAATGGCAGTGTATGCTGGAGAGGATGTGGAGAAAGAGGAGCATTCCTCCATTGCTGGTGGGTAGGCAAACTTGTACAACCACTTTAGAAATTAGCATGGTGGTTTCTCAGGAATATGGGAATCAGTCTACCTCAAGATCCAGCAATTCTACTCTTGGGCATATACACAAAAATACACATTTATACAAAAAGGACATATGTTCAACTACGTTCATAGCAGCATTATTTGTAATAGCCAGAGCATGGAAGCAACCTAGATGCCCCTCAGCTGAAGAATGGATAGAGAAAATGTGGTACATTTAAACAATGGAGTACTATTCAGCAGAAAAAAGCAATGGAATCTTGAAATTATCAGACAAATGATGGAACTAGAAGAACCCATCCTGAGTGAGGTAACTCAGTCCCCAAAAGATAAACATGGAATGTACTCAATCATATAGGATTTTTAGACATAGAGCAAACTATTACCAGTCTACAATCCACTCTGCCAGAATAGCTAGGACACAAGGAAGACCCAAACAGATGATTGCATAGTCCCTCAAAGAAAAGGAGGGGGAGGAAAACCCCTGAACAAAGAGGGATCAAGGGACATGGGTGGAGAGGAAGGAGGTGGGAAGGGAAGAAGGGGATCGGGGAGGAGAACAAGAGGCCTGAGACAGGGGAGGAATAGAGGAGGGCAAGAACGGAGAATAGAGGGAGACAGTACAGGTATGGAGAAAGGCCTGGCACAGGGGAAGTATTAGGGACCACAGGGATGACTCCAACTAAGAACCCAAGCAGTGGTGGAGAAAATGTCATTATTGCTCTTCCCCTATAATGAGATTGGTGTCTACCTTGGTTACCATTCCTAGAGTCTTCATCCAGTGTCTGTTCGAAGCAGAAACAGGCACAAACAGCTAAGCATAGAACCATACCCCTGGAATCCTATTGTGGAGAGGGAGGAGGGATGAGCAAAGAAGCCAAGACGCTGCTGCAGAAACCCGAGAAACAGTTGACCTGACCTAATGAGAGCATGGAGACCCTAGTCATTAAGCTTCCGAAACAGCATTGGAACAGCCAAGCCCTCTGAATGTGGGTGCCAGCTAGGAGGCCAAGACAGTCTATGGGACCTCTAACAGTGGAGCCAGTCTTTAAACCTAGAGCACAAATGGACTTTGGAAGCCCATTCGCTAAGGAGGGATACTCTTGCAGCCCATATACAGCAAGGAGGGCCTAGGCCCTCCTCCAAATGATATGACAGAGTTTGAAGGTCCCTGGCGGAGGGCTTCACTATCCCCGGGGAGAAGTTTGGGGATGGGTTGGGGGGTAGGTAGTGGGGAACATGGGAAGATGGGAGGGCGAGGGAATGGGGGTGGATGGACATATAAATATGAGTAGTAATTAAAGAATAAAAAAGAAAAAGAAAAGAAATGAAATAAGAATATTAATACTATTACCAAGAACCTTGCCTGCAATTCTAGCATAGTAGAGCCTATTTTATTGAAGACAAACCAGTGTCAGAGTCAGTATGAGCAGATCATTTTCCATATGATAGATTGGGGAAAGTTTTAAAGAGAAGCACAAACCATCACTTAACCTTTGAAACATCACTCCAGCCCTGCTCATGGCTTTTGAACAGAGCTTTGCCTATTGGTGTAAAAACCAGAAACATACCCTCTTGTCAGTCATTTCTGAGGTTTAAGAGCACTGGACCTACACTCAGGACTACCTAAGTCACACTAGCCTCAAGGTGAAACTACTTCTCACTCAGGAAATATCGAATCAACATTCCAATTTGTACCGAAGAGCTATCTCTCCTGACATCGTCTGATTTCATGATTTCAAACCAGGGGTAACAAACATCATCTTTTTATTACATCTCTAACAAACCTTGGCACAGTGCTCAGTCCCTGGAACAATGTTTTGCTTTTCCTTCAGAGATGAGGACCAAACTCAGGGCTTTGCGCTTGCCTGAGCTAAATTTCCAAACCCCAGTGTGTGTTCTTGACATTTTTTTAGGCAGGCTGTTGTGAGACGGAGCTAGGAGGACAGGTAGTGCTGTTACACAGAGAAACCCTGTCTTAGAAAAACAAAAGGATTTATGTTTTAGCTAGGCAGTGGTTGCACATGCCTTTAATCCCAGCACTTGGGAGGCAGAGGTAGGCAGATCTCTGTGAGTTCAATGCCAGCCTGGTCTACAAGAGCTACTTCCAGGACAGACTCCAAATTACAGAGAGAAGCCCTGTCTTGAATCTTGCCTGCATGTATTTCTGTGGAACTGGAGTTATACTGTTATGAGTGGGCAAAAGGGTGCTGGGAATTGAACCTGGATCCTCTGGAAGAGCAGTCTGTGCTCTTAGCTGCTGAGCCATCTCTCCAGCCCCAGACTTGAATGTTTGATTCATTTCTTCTGCCCTCCTTTCCTTGGTTAATAGCACACAAGAATTCCAGATTTGGCCAGAAAAGTCAAATGTTGACAGTGTTGGACGAAGAGCAGCCTCCTGAACTATGTGTTGGCCTACATAGCTACTCTGTTCTACATAGGGACTGCTGTTCTTTCTTTTAAAGATTTATTTCTTATGTATACACTGTTCTAGCTGTACATATCCATGCAGGCATCAGTGGGCACCAGATCTCATTACAGATGGATGTGAGCCACCATGTGGTTGCTGGGAGTTGCACACAGGACCTCTGGGAGAGTAGTCGGGGTGAGCCATCTCTCTTTACTCGTGTCCAGAGTGATGGTTCATACAGTGGCACCCTGTGGGTTTGTTTTTGAATTTTTGTGATAGGATTTCATTATATTCCAGGCAACCTTAATAAACCCCTGCCAACCTCCTGCCTCAGTTTCCCATGCACTGGATTCCTGAGGATGCTCCTCAGTCCTCAAAATTCTGGAGAAGACTTGATCAGATAGCCTGTGGGAAAAGAACAATGGGAATTTTGGGCTCCAGGAAGCACCGGTTTTTCTGAGGGAATTTATTATCAACACTCAGTGCGAGTGCTTACCAATGGACTCTCTTTTGTGGAATTTCTGTTCTTGGAAAGCAGTAATAATAATGAGCTGGCTGGAGACTTGATACTTACTGTACATGGAAAGGCCCACCCTTCAGGTTCCTTGGAGAATGCCAGGGGAGCATGTGGTAAATGACACAGGGATGGGAACAAGGGCTCTGAAGAGGTTAAAGGATAAATAATAAGATTTGGGGGCTTGTTTGCAGATGGTGGAAACCCCCGGGTTCCATCCTAGCTCTGGGAAGCAAAATAAATAGATAGCCTGGTCACCTGACCCAATTCTAGACTGGGCACTGGGGTACCTAATAAAATATTGAAAGGGGTAATGAGGTGGTGTAGCCTGGCAAATATCCCAAGTCTTCAGGCTCTAAATAAAAACTGGGAGTTTTTGAAGCTAGTGAAGTAGAATTATGTATCCCTGTCTCTCTTTAAACCCAGTGTAGCTCAGGCTGGCCTTGAACCTTGCTCCTGTCATAGTGTCTACCCAGGTATGTGTGATTGGGACTTGCCTCATTGTGGTTATGTTTTTCTTGTTTTTATTTGGTTTGTAATAAAACATATGTCCTGTCACATGCCTGTGAGTCCAGCAATTAGAAGGACAAGGCAGTTAGGTTTCCATGAGTTTGAGGTTCCTACACTGATCTAAAGGAGCATGTCTCAAAAACTTTAATTATGGCCTAGGATGAAATACATTGGACATCAGAGATTATACCATTTCATAGTTATATGAACATTCTTGTATTCTAGTTCCAGGCATCCATGATACAATCACTTAAGCTTAGTAAATATTGCTAATAGTCTTCTTAGACTGAATAAAACTCCACTGTGTACCAATATCTTGTGGCCTCCATTTAAATGAAAACATTCATAAAAAAATTTGGGAATGTGGGCATCATTCTTTCCTAACTGCTTTTGAGAGAAATATTGTAACAGAAAACTATCTCACAACTTTTAAAATATAGCATATTGTTATCAACCATATTTATCATGCTCTCAGTAGACCTCAAGACTTCAGAGAGTCCATGCCTCTTGTCCCACAGCAGTTTTATATCCTTAAACCAATCATTTCCTGGTTGTTAAAAGACCCACATTGAAGCCTAATAGCCAATTGCTAATTGAAGCGGGGCTGGACTTACGCTCCACCACCAGACTCGTATTAACTCCCAGAATGGGCGTCCAGCTCATTGACCCTGATTTTACAGGACCCCTTGAGCCTGGCACAGAAGGCTTGCTGATATGGAAGATCATCTGCAGCATTGAAAGGTTTAGGAGTACATCCTGGAGTTATAGATCCTGATTACATGGATGTGGTAAAGATCATGGTAGAATCTCCTAGAGGGATTACAGCCATTTCTCCTGGAGACAGGATAGCACAGCTACTGCTTTTGCCAAGTTTGCATGACAAGTTTCCAGCACAAGCCAGAGAGAGAGGAGAGGGAGGCTTTGGTTCCACTGGATCAAACTTAAATTTCCTAGCTTTAGATCTTGATCAAGTCCGACCCTTGAGTTAATAGTGAATGGTAAGAAAATTTTAGGCTTACTAGATTCTGGAGCTGATAAGAGCATTATAGCCACTAAAGATTGGCCCTCTGGCTGGCCTATACAGGTCTCTTCTCAAACTTTACAAGGTTTGGGCTATGCCAAGGCTCCTGATATGAGTGCTAGACAATTGCCTTGGAAAGATCAGGAAGGGCATTCAGGGACCATGCAACCTTATGTGTTAGACTTACCAATTTCACTATGGGGAAGAGATTTGTTAAAGGATATGGGTTTTAAACTCACAAATGAATACTCAGAAACATCTCAAGATATCATGAAACGAATGGGATACCTTCCCAGGTCGAGGCCTCGAAAACATCTGCAGGTCGTACTAGTCCTATTATTCCACAACCGAGACCTAACTAAGATTCTAGGTCTGGGTTTTTCCTAGGGGCCATTGAGGGAGGTATTCCTATTACCTGGAAAACAGAGGAGCAGGTATGGGTTCCTCAGTGGCCACTTTCCTCTGAAAAACTGGAGGCTGCTAGGACTCTAGTGCAGGAGCAGCTGGATCTGGGGCATATAAAAGCCTCTGTATCTCCATGGAATACTCCTATTTTTGTCATTAAGAAAAAATCTGGTAAATGGAGGCGGCTTCATGATCTTAGAGCTATTAATCAGCAGATGCAAATTATGGGCCTTGTGCAACATGGTCTTCCACTTTTAACTTCTTTACCTGCATCATGGCCTATCATCTCTACAGATATTAAAGATTGTTTCTTTTCCATACCTTTGTGTGCCAAGGATTCAGGGCATTTTGCCTTTACGCTGCCCTCTTTTAATCATGAACAACGCGATCTAAAGTATGAATGGATAGTGTTGCCACAGAGGATAGCCAATAATCCTACTAAGTGTCAGTTGTTTGTAGCAGAAGCCATAGTTCCTTTAAGAGTGCACTTTCCAAAGATTAGATGTGTTCATTATATGGATGATATTTTATTGGCTGCCGAAGATGATAAAACTCTCAATAAGGCATATACAAAATTGGTAAAATTGCTTGAGGTGCATAATTTAGTCATAGCCTCAGATAAAGTACAATAGGACACTGTTACTAACTATCTAGGGGCTAAGATTCTCCCTCATACAATTATTCCACAAAAAAATAGAGATTAGAAAAGATAATTTAAAAACTCTTAATGATTATCAGAAGTTGTTGGGAGATATAAATTGGATAAGGTGTTATTTAAAATTACCTAATTATGAGTTGAAACCATTGTTTAATATTCTCAATGGTGATTCAGCGTTAGATTCACCTAGGCAGTTAACTGCTAAAGCCAGAGAAGCTTTAAAGAAAGTGGAGACAGAATTACAAAGCGCCAGCCTTAAACGGCTAATAGAAAACATGGATATTCTTTTGTGTGTGCTCCCAACATTCTCCCAGCCTACAGCTTTGCTGTGGCAAGATGGTCCGTTACTATGGATTTATTCTAAATCCTCCCCAGGAAAAACTATTGAATACTATCCTGCAGCGGTTGCTGACTTGGCTCAAAATGGGATACAGGAATGCATTCAATATTTTGGGGGACTCCAAATAAGGTCATAATCCCTTATACTGCTCAACAAGTTAAGATACTTTGTGGAACTGTGGATGACTGGGCCATTCTGCGATGTGGATTTTCAGGAAATATAGATAATCATTATCCAAAACACCCTCTAATGTCATTTTTTTAAAGAACATCCAGTCATTTTTCCTAAAAAGACTGCAGCAGCTCCTATTGCTGGAGCCACAAATATTTTCACTGACGGATCCAAGATGGGCTGTGGAGCCTATATGATAGGGCATCAGGATCCAGTGCAATTTCAATATCAGCCTGGCTCTCCCCAGATTATTGAATGTAAAATTGTTCTTGAAGTGTTTAGAAATTGCCCGTTCTCCTTTAATTTAATTTATGGTTCAGCATATGTTGTGAATGCTGTTAAGGCCCTGGAGGTTGCAGGACCTATCAAACCTAATAGTACAGTTTGCAAACTCTTACAGGAGTTGCAAAAGTTGATCTGGCATCGCGATCAGAAATTTTTTATACAACATATTAGGGCTCATACCAACTTGCCCGGACCTCCATCAAAAGGCAATGAGATCCTAGATCACTCTACTAGAGGGGAATATGTATTTTTCGCTTCCCCTGCGGAGCGAGCACAGCAATTTCACAAACAATTTCATGTATCTACAAAAACTTTACAGCAAAGTTTTGTCTCGAGCAGAGGCTAGACAGATAGTATTGAATTGTCAACAGTGTATAACCTTTTTGCACCTCCCTAGCCTGGGGGTCAATCCCATAGGGTTATTGCCCTTGAAGATCTGGCAAATGGATGTAACTCATTTTTCAGGATTTGGAACTCTTAAATATATCCATGTGTCTGTGGATACCTGTTCAGGCATCATCCATGCCACCCCTATGAGTGGGGAAAAGGCTTGCAATGTCATTGGACATTGCCTTGAGGCATGGGCTGCCTGGGGAAAACCTCAGCAATTAAAGACTGACAATGGTCCTGCTTACACAGCTCAATCTTTTACCTCCTTCTGTAAACAGATGGAAGTCCAATTAAACCATGGCCTGCCTTATAATCCCCAAGGACAAGGAATAGTTGAAAGAGCTCATCACACATTGAAAGAATGTTTATTAAAACAAAAACGGGGAATAGGCCATGGTAGAACACCAAAGGAACAACTATCCTTGGCTCTCTTTACTCTGAATTTTATAAATTTGGAGTCTCAAGGCCTTTCTGCTGCCGATAGGCACCAGACTCAGGCACCTTCTCAGAAGGGCTACAAAAGATGGAGAGATATCCTTATGGGTCTATGGCATGGACCGGACCCGGTGTTAGCATGGGCGAGAGGTTCTGTTTGTGTTTTTCCTCAGGATCAGCAAGACCCGGTGTGGAATCCAGAGAGACTAACGAGGCAGTGCAACAAACAAGATGAAGCCTCCGATATTGATTTTGCTGCTGACCTTGACAACACCGTGGCTGATCCAGGCCAGAGAACAAATCCTGTGGGCCAAAGTGAAAGCGTGGCCAATTCCCTTGCCTGTTCATAGCACATCTAAAGTTTTGCCTGTTTTCTTTTCTACTAGTTGTGAATTGGGCTTGCCTTGTGTCCATTTAGACCCTGACACTGCCCAGTATTCAGCCACTAATATTTCTCTCCATGGAGCATTATGCTTCTCCCTTCTTAATAATTCTAACCCATGCATTTGGTTGAAGAATGGTTCTGTTGGCAATTGACTTGATCCCCTTACTCATAACCAGATCTCAAGCGCTATGCTCACTGAAGTCCTGATTCAGATTAATACAGGCGCTAGTTCTGGCTCTGGCACTGATACAAATGGGACTAAGGATGTAAATATCACTAAATTTCTGATGCTGATGGAGGGGCTCCGACCCTCAGATTCACGCTTTAATCAAGAGAACTCTACCGCTCGAAAGGTCTTGCCTTATTGTGCACCCAATCGAGGCTATCCTCCTCATTGGACACCCTGTCAGAGTCCGGACCACAAACTTAAACAGATAGCTCCAGGTTTTGAATTTACTCTCCCTCTTGGCAAGTACCAGTATAACCTAACTCAGGGAGGTTCCCAAAGAACAGGCAGTAAAAATACCTGGCCATGGTTTCAATGGGTACTCTCCAACGAGCATGGAGCATTTACTTCTCTTGAACCTTTTGCAGTTCTCCAGAATCTCTGCATGAGACTTCTTAATATTTCTGGTACAAGGGATGAGAAGGGACCTTCTCTTAAGAATCTATCTATACATAAAACTTTGAATAATCTCACTGTTCCAGCTAGCCCAGTATGTTTAAAAGCTCCCTTTTTCTTTCTGCTCTCTAATGCTACTAATGCTATCAAAGAAGTGATCTCGTGCAATTCGACTGACATCAACTGCATTGCTAGTCAATGTTGGAATGGTTCTGCTAATACAGCAGTAGTGATGAGGATTCCTATGTATGTTCCTGTTCCAGTTAAAGTGGATACAAGAACATTTCCCATTACGGAAATCATAGGAACCAAACGGCATTTTGGCATAACTGCAGCATTGGTTACTTCCATAACCCTTTCTGCAGCAGCGGCTATGACTGCTGCCATTGCCATGGCTGCTCAGGTCCAAACAGCTGAGACAGTCAATGATACTGTGGAAAAAACAGCTACAACATTAACTACTTTAAGATCTATTGATGGCCACTCAAAAGCTGGCATTCTAACTGTGAACCAACGAGTGGACCTGTTGCAGGAACAGGTGGATGACTTAGTAACCTTAACTTCCATAGGATGCATTCATTCCTTTTCTTCTTTGTGTATCACCTCCAGGATAGCCAACAATTTCACAGAGAACAGCAACCTGAGTTGGCAGGTGAGTGCCTACCTTCAGGGAAATTGGAGTCAACAGTTCGAGAACCTGACAGACACCCTAACACAACAGATTGTTGCCGTGAATGCTACATGCCTGAGCCTGCCCACTGTTAATACCCTCTTAACTCGCTTAACCCTTAAGCAAGCCTTTAGCTTAGATAAGGAATGGGCTGGAGTAGGGGTTATGCTTTCCATGATGTTAGCCATTTTTGTTTGCCTATGGTGCCTATGCAGGATCAGGAAGTCACAAAAATCCCAAGCTGCCATATTAGTACAGGCCTTTGCTGCTGTGGAAGCAGGACAGTCCCCTCAAGCATGGTTATCCATGCTGACAGACAAATAGATGTCTTTCTCGCCCTTATTGAGTGAGTGATGCGTATCTGAATCAGTCATGCTCAATGACCGGCACCTACCCTCTTGCAATCTTCCCAGCATATTATGCTAGAGGCATTTTCACTCTTCTTCCAGGACCTGCTCTTGTTTCTCCTTAGCCCTCTTATGTTTTTCTCTAGAAACACCTTTCCATACCAAGCTAAGAATGGATTTGCTTTGTCTACTTAAGAATTAAACATTGGAATAGAAAGGTGTCCTGCGATCTCCACAGTGACTTATTTCAGGCACTTTGAAAAGAAGTCACCAGGTTTGACAGTCACTAGGCCTGATGAGCCACCAGGCTAGGGAAGAACAATAGGGTTTGTTCATGGGGATCACACTAGCACTTGGTTAGACAGCTGATTCCCTGTAACCCTACTGCCAAACAGGGTTTCTCTGTAACCCTTGCTATCCTGGAGCTTACCCTGAAGACTAGGCTGGCTTTGAACACAGAGATCTGCCTCCTCTCTCCAGAGTGCTGGGATTAAAGGTGTGCACCACAACCACCACTACCGAGCATGTTGCTTTTAATTTGTATGTGTGTCTGTGTGTGGGTATGTGCACGGGAGTGCCAAAGACATTGAGCTCCAGGATTCCTTCTGGAGCTGGATTCATGGCAGTTGGTCTGGGACTGAAACAGGAGTCCTGCAAGATCAGAGCACTTTCACCACGGAGCCATCCCTCCAGTGCCTTCTGTGGGTTTTCAATCCCTTGACTTGGGTTCCAGGCAAAGCACATGGGAAGCTCACTGAATATTATATGTAGAATCCCTTGTAAGGAGTTGCCTTTACTTCTTGAAAAAGAAATGGTTTGTGTTCTTTATGGAAAACAGTGCAACCTGCAAAGCTTGGCTTTGTAAAGGATTCATGGATCTCACTGCTGTGAATGATACCAGGGGCAGGAGCACAAATCAACTACATTCTCAGTTCCTGTTGGAGAACTGTTGTCTTTCTAAAGATTTGTCAGTTTTCATCTTTATGGTTGTAAGAATCTTGCTTAGATGTTTCTAAGTGCACTGCCTGCTTATCTGATGGAAGCAGCCAGAAGAGGGAGCTGGGAGCAAGCCTCAAAACCAAAACAAAACCAGCTAAGACTATAAGAAGAATGATGTTTGGATGGCCTGGGGTATAAGTCACTAGTAGTACCTTTGGGTAGCATGCACAAAGCACTGGTCCATATATCAAGTTTGCCTGGGAATTTCAGTGCCACAGTGGACTATATCCTTGGCTGTGTATGTGTGTATGAATCTGTTACTTATGACAATCCCATTTTCAACAGATTGACAAAAATTAAGCATCTATGTAAGTTACACTGGGATCAAGAGATCAAGATGTTGGGCTGGCTCAATGGATCCAGTTTAATTTCTGAGCAGCCACATGGTAGCCCTCAGATCCTGCAATTCCACTTCCAGGTGTTCTGACACCCCTTTGGCCGGGACAGGTGCCTGCCCACATGATGGGCACACATACATCCAGGCACACACACAGAGATCCAGCACAGAAACATGAAGTAAGCAATTTATTTTGAAAGCCTTAATTCATATGGAAGCATAAACATAGTATGCAGATTGCTAATTCTGACATACAGTTGTAGCTGCAGAGTCATAACTATGTCAAATGGAACCTCCACTTGTGGCTTCCATTTAAATGAAAACATTCATAAACAAAATCTGGGAATGTGGGCGTCGTTCTTTCCAAACTGCTTCCTGCTGATCGGGGGTGCTGAAATACCATGGGGATCCTAAGAAAACCCAGAAATCTTGACTATACTGGTCTTACTGCATTGTCCCAGGTGTCTTCAACATTCAATACCTGGCCATTGCTTCAGGGGTTCTTCAAACTCTGTTAGTCTGGAAGGAATCCGCAGCTTTTCATTTTCTGTGGAAACAAAAGCAGAAATTCTTTTCCCAAGTAACCTGTCCTTATACATAAATTTGAAGCCAAAGTAGGTATGAAATGCCAGAACTGAATGAATCCAGCAGCATTTACAATAAAGGTTACTTTAGCAGTTCTTCATTCCTTGGCAATTGAGCAATTCAAAGACAGCACAATATCATTCAGTATGTGGACTCTGTATTTTCCTTTTTTATTATTCTATTCATTTTCTACATCTCAGTTTCTATTTTTTACTTTTCATCTTTTTGACAGAGCTTTTCTATTCCAATGCAACTCTCTCAGGGTTTCCTGCCTTTTCCAGGACTTTACCAATCCACACAAAAAATTCTTAATTGCTGGCCAGCCTGTCAAGGGCCATCTCTCAGGGTCCCCTTTCTTTACTGACCACATGAACCTCCCCCACCATGACTTAGTCCCAGTATCAGGTGAAAGCCTGGAGATTTAGTTAAAAGCAGAGGCATCTGGCAGCTTGTGTCATGTGCATCTGTCCAACCTTGTTCCAGAGGGAGAGCAGTCCTATACATACTCAGTGCAGGGGAGAAACCCCAGTTGTAATAGATGCCAGTGGGCAAGCCCTGGACTGTAAGCCACAACTAGAAAACTGGATGCATCTGTGGTTATTGGGAGACAAGGAACTCAGAGACCCCCATGCAAGTTGTTGGGCCCAACAACATTAATCACAATAATTGCTGCTGAGAACCTTTCCTGAAACTGCTAAAGCTGAGCATTCCCGAAGCACACACGTCATGACTCAACCACCCTATATGTATGCATTTGCATTTACCAAGTAAGAGCATTTACAATATTCAATACAAAAATAACCAGTATCTCTACACTCAGTACTAAAAGATGAAGTAGAATATTCAATGTCTGAATTTCACATCAGTTAAGTCAGTGAAGAACACTTGCCCTTAACCAAATGAACAGAAGGCCAAAGCATCCTTGTCTGTGACAGTAAGTCACATAAGACTTAAGATTCTCAGGGATCATAGGAAACCCAGCTCATGGTCCATAGTAAATTGGAAAGGAAAGCAATACCTCTGCTGAGATCCCAGAGTTGAGAAGGTGGATGAATGGAAGGACATGAAGTTGTCCCGGAGCCCCTGTCAAATCCGAAGGAGGAGCCACCCAACAGAGACCAGGGTAGCCCAGCGCTTCGGAACCTGTCAGAGACTGAAGAGCCATCCACTAGAAAGTCTTTAGTTTCCCAAGAAGTTTGTAATAAAAAGGAAAAGCCAAGGCAGATGAATGGGATGACTGGGACAAAGATGTGGGTGGTATTGTCTGGAGACTGCCCCAGCAGTTGCTGGGCTAGCCTGGAGCTTCAGAACCTGCCAGGGACTGAGCCATGGTCTGTCAGGCAGGGCCCTCATGGTGACAGAACCAGACCCTAAAAGGCATCCTCTGCCCTCCACATTCTTAGGGTAGCCCCTCCCTCGGTCATCAAGTAAATAAATAATTGGCTTTTGAGACAGGACTCTCAAGTTTTAAACGTTGTGTGTGGACTCCCTCCCAATCCGATGTAAGGACTCCCCGGGAAGATGCAAAATTGGATTTACCATTTAGCCACATTCTAGAAAAGACGAAGCTGCAAGCACAGATCCTCAGAGTCTCTGCAGGTCCAGTGGGGACCGCCCTCTCACTTGCCGATCAGGGGCCTCTGGTGTGGACCATAATGAAAATAGGCAACTAGCGGTGGCTGCTCTAGAGCATCTCCCAAGCCAGGCTCGGTTAGAGGGCACGAATGCAGGAGGAGTTTCCTTTCGAGGTCTCAGTTTATCATCCACCAGAGCTCTCACACAGGAGAGAAACCCTTTCAGTGTCCCTTCCTGCAGTCCTCCGTCCTTTGGGTCCACCAGCACACCCACACGGCTCATCCCCTCTCCAGAGCTATGTCTACCACCTAACAAGAACATAGGTTTATAGTATGTTTAAAGAGCCTCTTTCTTCTTCCATTACTCAGTTTATCCATTTCATTAAGTATTTAACTTGGTAATACTTCTTAATCAAAAGCTGCTACACTAGCTGCCAAGGCTGAAGAATACTAAAAGCTTGCCTGGATTCATAGCAAAATGGCTACGAAGTAGTTGTCTCATTTCAACAGGAAATGGAGACATTTTTGTGCTTGCTTTACAGAGAGACGATAACAAACCAGTAAATGGCCCCAAAGCAGAGTCCACGGCATACATCCAATGTGGTTATGGGGAAGAAGGGCAGAGATTGGATTGGATCACACATCCCCATGAAAATGTAGGGAAGAATACAAAAAGCAAGACAGGAATGGAGGTGGGGCAGTGATGCCAACTAAGAGAGCCCAGTTATCAAGTAAAATCAAGGGAGACCTTGATCAAATTTAACCCAGGTTGAACATTCCCACCCCTCTGAGGAGGACAACGAGGAAACCAATCCTTCCCCGATGTTTGCACAGACCTTAACAAACGTCATGAAAAATGTTCACTGTTTACCTGTACACACAAACTTTCTGATCGACATAAAGTTGGTGCGTCTGGCCTGCGGCACCCTCAGTTCATCTGGCTCAGTCCGAGTCCTGTGGGATTCCCAGATCCCAGGATGGAGACCCCAGTCCCCTGTGGGCACCTGAGATTGCTGTGGTGCTTAGGAGACTCTGCAGAGAGTGGCGTATCAGAACATGCCATCGGGCATGCGTGGATAGAGCTAGAGCCTGAGTTTGTAGCTCAGTTCTGCAGGACTGGAGACACACCTTCTGAGTGGTGTGAACCCTACATTCCTGCGCTGCTGTCGCAGATGCCTAGCAGGAATGCTCGAGAAAGCAAGAGAAGGAGCCGAGCCCAATGCGATTTCCTACAGATGTAGAATACAAGTGTGTTCATCAACTCCTGAGGATTGCAGACAAAATTGCGGCAAAACTTCTGTATTTATTTCCAAGCTCCTCAGTTTAGTAACCTGAGTTCTTCAAAAGCTTCTTCAAGAAGGGACTCCTAGAAAGGAAGTTCTCCCACGTGGTGAAAATGTCTGTTTTAGGAGTTGGGAGATGGCTTCAGTTTGAAACACATTCGTTTCTCTGCGGGGATGAGGCAAAAGGTGAAAGAACTGGTCTGGACAACTGTCAGTCAAATGAAGGAAAACAATCAAAGGCCTCACAGATGAGTTTGAAGAACTGGAATTCTTAAGTACAATCCCCATAGGCCTCACCTCCATTGCGAACTTACCCAAGTTAAACATACACAAGCAGCTCGACCTAAGCCATAACAGAATCTCAGGGAACCTTGAAGTATGGCAGAAAAAAAGTCCCAACCTTAAGCATCTAAATTTAAGTGGCCACAAAATAAAAGACCTCAGCACAATAGAGCCACTGAAGTTAGAGAATCTCAAGTGCCTAGACGTGTTTAACTGATGTGACCCACCGGAATGACTACCGAGAAAATGTGTTCAAGCTCCTGCCCCAGGTCACAATCCTAGATGGCCACGACAGGGACAACAAGGAGGCCCCCGACTCCGATGTGAAGGCTATGTGGAGGATGATGATCAGGAAATGAGGATGAGGAAGAATGCGAGGAATAGGCCCAGCTAGTGGAAGATGAAGAGGATGCAAACAGTATACACAGAAACACAGTCAGCAGATAGACTTGGCACAACAGAAACCACCTTCAGGGATACTAACCAAACCTAGTAGGCCGCCAGCAAAGCCAAAGAACAAGACACGGAAAAGAAGCAAAAAACGACCCCTAAAACAGACAAGCTGCAAAAGGAACCTCTAGTCTTAGCTCTCAGGAAAATGGTAATCAAGAGCAGCTTGCAACTAAGTACAGTAAAATGCATGACATTTGGATGTCATCCAAATTTCAAAGATTTGGCTAGTGTGGTCCACATGATGATCCTGTTTTGCTGGGAAATATTCCTGCCTTTGAGGAGATATTAACACGGGTGGCTCATAGTAGAGACGTATTAGGCTTGAAACACAATACCCTATTTCCTCCTGTCAGATACAATTCAGAAGGTACTCTGAATCAGCCAAGGAGGAAGTGAAAGTTGAGCCACAGGAGTCTCTACCATCATGCCAGTTCAAGACAGAATCCAGCAGGCAGGCATTTGCAGACCTGGCAGATCGAGCTCAGGGAGAGCCCAGGGTGAACATCAGTGAGAAAGCTCAGCCTCTGCCACAGCCTTCCCCTCCATCTAACCAGTGTGCTCACATACCTGGTACTGATAAAAACAGTTTCACCTAGGTGCTCAAGAGAGCCTGATGCGTCAGATACCGCCAACGTTGCCTTGTACCTCTCCTGACACACCCTTTCCGGAACTCTTGTCCATCCTCAGGAAAGAGAATGTGATGAATTTCAATGGGATGACAATTGGATTTGCAAAGTGGGGACTACAAACACCAAGCAATGGATCAATCGAGGACTGTATCAAACACAGTGCACACGCATAAACGCTGCTATATTAAAACCTAACTGTTGATCTACATCTTTGAATTGCCCTTCCTGACGAGCATCTCACAAGAAATGAGAAGTTTTGGGGCTCTATTCTGCTCTCCTGCGATTTCACATTGTTCTGCACTTTCTGGTTTTCTCTGATGTGAAGAAACCTGCAAATTTCTTATCTCCTGTGAGAGCGATTCCACTAAATCTTTCAAGCCTCTTGGCTTCTGCTGAATTTTGCCTCTCTGGGTTACCAGTTAAAATTGAGGGAGGTGGCTGGGCACTGGTGCGGCAACCTTTAATCCCAGTACTTGGGAGGAAGAGGCAGGTGGATATCCGAGTTCGAAACCCTCCTGGTTTACAAGATCTAGTTCCAGGACAGCCTCAAAGCCAGAGAAATCCAGTCTTGAAAATGCTTAGAAAAAAAAAAAAAAAAAAAAGAGGGAGGTGAAGATACTGAGTAACGCTTCACACTCATCCCAATCTCTGTGCCCTCTATATTCTTTTTCATCCAGGTGCTCCTAAGCAATAGCAGAGGTCTCTGGTCTATATTAAAGTGCTAACCAGTTCAGGGCCAGATATTTCCTGCTGTGCTGTGTCTACGGGAAGTCTCAGCTTAAGTTTCCCCAGTCACGGAGCAGCTCAGATACACATACATACATTGGTGTCTTCTGTGAGGGAAGCAGCCTTTCAAAACTTTTAAACTCTAAAATCTCCTAACTTGCTTCTGCTTTACTTCCCCTCTCATGGCTATTAAAATGTACCTAAGCAAAATATACAATTACCTGTCTAGTAATTTTCTGTCTCATATCTCTAACTTATAGTTACACATTTTTATTCTTTTCAGTGCCACTCACTTGTCTATCATGGGGCTAATATTCTTGGTCATCACCCTTTATAACCAACCAAGTGCATTTCAATGAAAACACATTTATACACAATATTTGGGAAAGGGGGCGTCGTTCTCTCCAAACTTCTTCCTGCTGTTAGGGGACGCTGAAATACCATGGGGATCCTAAGAAAACCCAGAAATCCTGGCTAGGTTGGTCTGTGAGGCTGCCTTGTCCCAGCTGTCTTAGATGCTGGATCACCTGGGAACTGCTTTGAGGGGTCTTGCTTCATGAAATCACTAGTGTGGAAAGAACCCACAGCTTTTCACTTTCTGTGGAAACAAAAGCAGAAAGTCTTTTCCCAAGGAAACGATCCTGCTACTTAAATTATGAAGTCAAAGTAGTTTTGAAATGTATGAGTTAACTCAGCAGCCTTTAAAATCAAGCATAATTTTTTGGCAAATAATTCAAAGAGAGCACAATAGCATACAGTATGTGGACTCTGTATTTTCCTTTTTTATTATCCTATTTGATTTTTACTTCTCATTTTCTATTCTAGTTTTTTTTTAAAATTTTCATTTTCTTTTTGAGACAGTACTTCTCTATTTCCAATCCAAGTCTCAGGAGTTGAGGCCTCCTTACTCTACCTTTACGAATCGACCCTCATAAACCTTGCTTGCTGGCTCGCCTTCCGAGGGCTCTCTCTCAGGTTCCCCTTTCTTTTCTGGTATCAATGGAAACTCCTCAATCAGAACTAAGTTCTAGTATGAGGCGAAAGCCTGAATATTTAGTTCAAAGCAGAGATGTCTGGCCTGGTGTGCTATGTGCATCTGTCCCACCTCGTTCCAGAGGGAGAGCAGCCTTCTGTACACTGACAGCACAATGGAGTAATCCCAGGGCTAAGAAGTATGGGAGAAACCTCAGGTGTAATTGATGCCAGAGGGCAAGGCCTGGGCATCACACATCCCCTTGAAAAGGTAGGGAAGAATACTAAAAGCATGACGGGAATGGAGGCAGGGCAGTGGATGCCAGCCAAGAAAGTCCACTTCTGGGTCAAGTCAAGGGAGACCTCAATTCAAATGTAATGAGCTTGAACTGCTGATCGGGTGTAAAATCCACCATCTCAGGATGGTAGATCAAGAAGCACCACTTTACAGTCAAATTGAAGATGGCTCAGCACAATTAACCCAGCTTGCATCTGCAATTAATTTCAATCTCACACCTCCCGAGAGTGAAAATACTGAAAGTCTACCCGGTGCCCTGCTGGAAAGACTTTACAGCAGAAACATAGTCAGGAGAAAGGCATGGCACAACAGAACACATCTTCAGGTATACCAAACAAAACTAGTATACCATACCACCAGCAGAGCCAAAGAAGAAAACACAGATAAAAGCAGAATTGACCCCCAAAGAGACAAGCCAAAAAAGGAGCCTCTAGTCCGTAGCTCACAGGAAAACAATTAGGAAGAGCAGCTTGCAACGAAGTACAGTAAAATGCATGACATTTGGATGTCATTCAAATTTCATGATTTGGCCAGTCTGGTCCACATGATATTCCTATTTTGCTGGGAAATATTCCTACCTTAGAGGAGATATTAACACCTGTGCCTCATAGTAGTGATATATTATGCTTGAAACACAACACCCTATTTCCTCCTGTCAGTCAGATACAATTCATAAGGTACTCTGAATCAGCCAAGGAGGAAGTGAAAGTGGAGCCACCAGAGTCTCTATCATCATGCCAGTTCAAGACAGAATCCTGCAGGCATGCATTTGCAGACCTGGCAGATCGATCTCAAGTAGAGCCCAGGGTGAACATCAGTGAGAAAGCTCAGCCTCTGCCACAGCCTTCCCCTCCATCTAACCAGTGTGCTTACATGCCTGGTGCTGATAAAAGACAGTTTCCCCTAGGTGCTCAAAAGAACCCTATGCATCAGATACCAGCAACATTGCCTGGTACCTCTCTTGACACACCCTTTCCAGAGCTAGCATCCATCCTCAGGAAAGAGAATGTCACAAATTCCAATGGGATTTCAGTTGGGATTGCATAGTGGGAACTACAAACACCAAGCAATGGACCATTGGGGGCTGGCATCACATATAGTGCACAGGCAGATTTGAATGAGACCATCAGGAACCGCCCTAGGGAACCTGCAACATTGCTGCTACCTGGAGTGAATGACTCTGGAGAAGGACTCTGACTTGGAAGTGCTCCCCTCTCCCACCAACCCTT
>NW_023276806.1:274202046-274233881 GCF_003668045.3 Cricetulus griseus
AATATTTTGGGGGACTCCAAATAAGGTCATAATCCCTTATACTGCTCAACAAGTTAAGATACTTTGTGGAACTGTGGATGACTGGGCCATTCTGCGATGTGGATTTTCAGGAAATATAGATAATCATTATCCAAAACACCCTCTAATGTCATTTTTTTAAAGAACATCCAGTCATTTTTCCTAAAAAGACTGCAGCAGCTCCTATTGCTGGAGCCACAAATATTTTCACTGACGGATCCAAGATGGGCTATGGAGCCTATATGATAGGGCATCAGGATCCAGTGCAATTTCAATATCAGCCTGGCTCTCCCCAGATTATTGAATGTAAAATTGTTCTTGAAGTGTTTAGAAATTGCCCGTTCTCCTTTAATTTAATTTATGGTTCAGCATATGTTGTGAATGCTGTTAAGGCCCTGGAGGTTGCAGGACCTATCAAACCTAATAGTACAGTTTGCAAACTCTTACAGGAGTTGCAAAAGTTGATCTGGCATCGCGATCAGAAATTTTTTATACAACATATTAGGGCTCATACCAACTTGCCCGGACCTCTATCAAAAGGCAATGAGATCGTAGATAACTCTACTAGAGGGGAATATGTATTTTTCGCTTCCCCTGCGGAGCGAGCACAGCAATTTCACAAACAATTTCATGTATCTACAAAAACTTTACAGCAAAGTTTTGTCTCGAGCAGAGGCTAGACAGATAGTATTGAATTGTCAACAGTGTATAACCTTTTTGCACCTCCCTAGCCTGGGGGTCAATCCCATAGGGTTATTGCCCTTGAAGATCTGGCAAATGGATGTAACTCATTTTTCAGGATTTGGAACTCTTAAATATATCCATGTGTCTGTGGATACCTGTTCAGGCATCATCCATGCCACCCCTATGAGTGGGGAAAAGGCTTGCAATGTCATTGGACATTGCCTTGAGGCATGGGCTGCCTGGGGAAAACCTCAGCAATTAAAGACTGACAATGGTCCTGCTTACACAGCTCAATCTTTTACCTCCTTCTGTAAACAGATGGAAGTCCAATTAAACCATGGCCTGCCTTATAATCCCCAAGGACAAGGAATAGTTGAAAGAGCTCATCACACATTGAAAGAATGTTTATTAAAACAAAAACGGGGAATAGGCCATGGTAGAACACCAAAGGAACAACTATCCTTGGCTCTCTTTACTCTGAATTTTATAAATTTGGAGTCTCAAGGCCTTTCTGCTGCCGATAGGCACCAGACTCAGGCACCTTCTCAGAAGGGCTACAAAAGATGGAGAGATATCCTTATGGGTCTATGGCATGGACCGGACCCGGTGTTAGCATGGGCGAGAGGTTCTGTTTGTGTTTTTCCTCAGGATCAGCAAGACCCGGTGTGGAATCCAGAGAGACTAACGAGGCAGTGCAACAAACAAGATGAAGCCTCCGATATTGATTTTGCTGCTGACCTTGACAACACCGTGGCTGATCCAGGCCAGAGAACAAATCCTGTGGGCCAAAGTGAAAGCGTGGCCAATTCCCTTGCCTGTTCATAGCACATCTAAAGTTTTGCCTGTTTTCTTTTCTACTAGTTGTGAATTGGGCTTGCCTTGTGTCCATTTAGACCCTGACACTGCCCAGTATTCAGCCACTAATATTTCTCTCCATGGAGCATTATGCTTCTCCCTTCTTAATAATTCTAACCCATGCATTTGGTTGAAGAATGGTTCTGTTGGCAATTGACTTGATCCCCTTACTCATAACCAGATCTCAAGCGCTATGCTCACTGAAGTCCTGATTCAGATTAATACAGGCGCTAGTTCTGGCTCTGGCACTGATACAAATGGGACTAAGGATGTAAATATCACTAAATTTCTGATGCTGATGGAGGGGCTCCGACCCTCAGATTCACGCTTTAATCAAGAGAACTCTACCGCTCGAAAGGTCTTGCCTTATTGTGCACCCAATCGAGGCTATCCTCCTCATTGGACACCCTGTCAGAGTCCGGACCACAAACTTAAACAGATAGCTCCAGGTTTGAATTTACTCTCCCTCTTGGCAAGTACCAGTATAACCTAACTCAGGGAGGTTCCCAAAGAACAGGCAGTAAAAATACCTGGCCATGGTTTCAATGGGTACTCTCCAACGAGCATGGAGCATTTACTTCTCTTGAACCTTTTGCAGTTCTCCAGAATCTCTGCATGAGACTTCTTAATATTTCTGGTACAAGGGATGAGAAGGGACCTTCTCTTAAGAATCTATCTATACATAAAACTTTGAATAATCTCACTGTTCCAGCTAGCCCAGTATGTTTAAAAGCTCCCTTTTTCTTTCTGCTCTCTAATGCTACTAATGCTATCAAAGAAGTGATCTCGTGCAATTCGACTGACATCAACTGCATTGCTAGTCAATGTTGGAATGGTTCTGCTAATACAGCAGTAGTGATGAGGATTCCTATGTATGCTCCTGTTCCAGTTAAAGTGGATACAAGAACATTTCCCATTACGGAAATCATAGGAACCAAATGGCATTTTGGCATAACTGCAGCATTGGTTACTTCCATAACCCTTTCTGCAGCAGCGGCTATGACTGCTGCCATTGCCATGGCTGCTCAGGTCCAAACAGCTGAGACAGTCAATGATACTGTGGAAAAAACAGCTACAACATTAACTACTTTAAGATCTATTGATGGCCACTCAAAAGCTGGCATTCTAACTGTGAACCAACGAGTGGACCTGTTGCAGGAACAGGTGGATGACTTAGTAACCTTAACTTCCATAGGATGCATTCATTCCTTTTCTTCTTTGTGTATCACCTCCAGGATAGCCAACAATTTCACAGAGAACAGCAACCTGAGTTGGCAGGTGAGTGCCTACCTTCAGGGAAATTGGAGTCAACAGTTCGAGAACCTGACAGACACCCTAACACAACAGATTGTTGCCGTGAATGCTACATGCCTGAGCCTGCCCACTGTTAATACCCTCTTAACTTGCTTAACCCTTAAGCAAGCCTTTAGCTTAGATAAGGAATGGGCTGGAGTAGGGGTTATGCTTTCCATGATGTTAGCCATTTTTGTTTGCCTATGGTGCCTATGCAGGATCAGGAAGTCACAAAAATCCCAAGCTGCCATATTAGTACAGGCCTTTGCTGCTGTGGAAGCAGGACAGTCCCCTCAAGCATGGTTATCCATGCTGACAGACAAATAGATGTCTTTCTCGCCCTTATTGAGTGAGTGATGCGTATCTGAATCAGTCATGCTCAATGACCGGCACCTACCCTCTTGCAATCTTCCCAGCATATTATGCTAGAGGCATTTTCACTCTTCTTCCAGGACCTGCTCTTGTTTCTCCTTAGCCCTCTTTTGTTTTTCTCTAGAAACACCTTTGCATACCAAGCTAAGAATGGATTTGCTTTGTCTACTTAAGAATTAAACATTAGAATAGAAAGGTGTCCTGCGATCTCCACAGTGACTTATTTCAGGCACTTTGAAAAGAAGTCACCAGGTTTGACAGTCACTAGGCCTGATGAGCCATCAGGCTAGGGAAGAACAATAGGGTTTGTTCATGGGGATCACACTAGCACTTGGTTAGACAGCTGATTCCCTGTAACCCTACTGCCAAACAGGGTTTCTCTGTAACCCTTGCTATCCTGGAGCTTACCCTGAAGACTAGGCTGGCTTTGAACACAGAGATCTGCCTCCTCTCTCCAGAGTGCTGGGATTAAAGGTGTGCACCACAACCACCACTACCGAGCATGTTGCTTTTAATTTGTATGTGTGTCTGTGTGTGGGTATGTGCAAGGGAGTGCCAAAGGCATTGAGCTCCAGGATTCCTTCTGGAGCTGGATTAATGGCAGTTGGTCTGGGACTGAAACAAGAGTCCTGCAAGATCAGAGCACTTTCACCACGGAGCCATCCCTCCAGTGCCTTCTGTGGGTTTTCAATCCCTTGACTTGGGTTCCAGGCAAAGCACATGGGAAGCTCACTGAATATTATATGTAGAATCCCTTGTAAGGAGTTGCCTTTACTTCTTGAAAAAGAAATGGTTTGTGTTCTTTATGGAAAACAGTGCAACCTGCAAAGCTTGGCTTTGTAAAGGATTCATGGATCTCACTGCTGTGAATGATACCAGGGGCAGGAGCACAAATCAACTACATTCTCAGTTCCTGTTGGAGAACTGTTGTCTTTCTAAAGATTTGTCAGTTTTCATCTTTATGGTTGTAAGAATCTTGCTTAGATGTTTCTAAGTGCACTGCCTGCTTATCTGATGATGGAAGCAGCCAGAAGAGGGAGCTGGGAGCAAGCCTAAAAACCAAAACAAAACCAGCTAAGACTATAAGAAGAATGATGTTTGGATGGCCTGGGGTATAATTCACTAGTAGTACCTTTGGGTAGCATGCACAAAGCACTGGTCCATATATCAAGTTTGCCTGGGAATTTCAGTGCCACAGTGGACTATATCCTTGGCTGTGTATGTGTGTATGAATCTGTTACTTATGACAATCCCATTCAACAGATTGACAAAAATTAAGCATCTATGTAAGTTACACTGGGATCAAGAGATCAAGATGTTGGGCTGGCTCAATGGATCCAGTTTAATTTCTGAGCAGCCACATGGTAGCCCTCAGATCCTGCAATTCCACTTCCAGGTGTTCTGACACCCCTTTGGCCGGGACAGGTGCCTGCCCACATGATGGGCACACATACATCCAGGCACACACACAGAGATCCAGCACAGAAACATGAAGTAAGCAATTTATTTTGAAAGCCTTAATTCATATGGAAGCATAAACATAGTATGCAGATTGCTAATTCTGACATACAGTTGTAGCTGCAGAGTCATAACTATGTCAAATGGAACCTCCACTTGTGGCTTCCATTTAAATGAAAACATTCATAAACAAAATCTGGGAATGTGGGCGTCGTTCTTTCCAAACTGCTTCCTGCTGATCGGGGGTGCTGAAATACCATGGGGATCCTAAGAAAACCCAGAAATCTTGACTATACTGGTCTTACTGCATTGTCCCAGGTGTCTTCAACATTCAATACCTGGCCATTGCTTCAGGGGTTCTTCAAACTCTGTTAGTCTGGAAGGAATCCGCAGCTTTTCATTTTCTGTGGAAACAAAAGCAGAAATTCTTTTCCCAAGTAACCTGTCCTTATACATAAATTTGAAGCCAAAGTAGGTATGAAATGCCAGAACTGAATGAATCCAGCAGCATTTACAATAAAGGTTACTTTAGCAGTTCTTCATTCCTTGGCAATTGAGCAATTCAAAGACAGCACAATATCATTCAGTATGTGGACTCTGTATTTTCCTTTTTTATTATTCTATTCATTTTCTACATCTCAGTTTCTATTTTTTACTTTTCATCTTTTTGACAGAGCTTTTCTATTCCAATGCAACTCTCTCAGGGTTTCCTGCCTTTTCCAGGACTTTACCAATCCACACAAAAAATTCTTAATTGCTGGCCAGCCTGTCAAGGGCCATCTCTCAGGGTCCCCTTTCTTTACTGACCACATGAACCTCCCCCACCATGACTTAGTCCCAGTATCAGGTGAAAGCCTGGAGATTTAGTTAAAAGCAGAGGCATCTGGCAGCTTGTGTCATGTGCATCTGTCCAACCTTGTTCCAGAGGGAGAGCAGTCCTATACATACTCAGTGCAGGGGAGAAACCCCAGTTGTAATAGATGCCAGTGGGCAAGCCCTGGACTGTAAGCCACAACTAGAAAACTGGATGCATCTGTGGTTATTGGGAGACAAGGAACTCAGAGACCCCCATGCAAGTTGTTGGGCCCAACAACATTAATCACAATAATTGCTGCTGAGAACCTTTCCTGAAACTGCTAAAGCTGAGCATTCCCGAAGCACACACGTCATGACTCAACCACCCTATATGTATGCATTTGCATTTACCAAGTAAGAGCATTTACAATATTCAATACAAAAATAACCAGTATCTCTACACTCAGTACTAAAAGATGAAGTAGAATATTCAATGTCTAAATTTCACATCAGTTAAGTCAGTGAAGAACACTTGCCCTTAACCAAATGAACAGAAGGCCAAAGCATCCTTGTCTGTGACAGTAAGTCACATAAGACTTAAGATTCTCAGGGATCATAGGAAACCCAGCTCATGGTCCATAGTAAATTGGAAAGGACAGCAATACCTCTGCCGAGATCCCAGAGTTGAGAAGGTGGATGAATGGAAGGACATGAAGTTGTCCCGGAGCCCCTGTCAAATCCGAAGGAGGAGCCACCCAACAGAGACCAGGGTAGCCCAGCGCTTCGGAACCTGTCAGAGACTGAAGAGCCATCCACTAGAAAGTCTTTAGTTTCCCAAGAAGTTTGTAATAAAAAGGAAAAGCCAAGGCAGATGAATGGGATGACTGGGACAAAGATGTGGGTGGTATTGTCTGGAGACTGCCCCAGGAGTTGCTGGGCTAGCCTGGAGCTTCAGAACCTGCCAGGGACTGAGCCATGGTCTGTCAGGCATGGCCCTCATGGTGACAGAACCAGACCCTAAAAGGCATCCTCTGCCCTCCACATTCTTAGGGTAGCACCTCCCTCGGTCATCAAGTAAATAAATAATTGGCTTTTGAGACAGGACTCTCAAGTTTTAAACGTTGTGTGTGGACTCCCTCCCAATCCGATGTAAGGACTCCCCGGGAAGATGCAAAATTGGATTTACCATTTAGCCACATTCTAGAAAAGACGAAGCTGCAAGCACAGATCCTCAGAGTCTCTGCAGGTCCAGTGGGGACCGCCCTCTCACTTGCCGATCAGGGGCCTCTGGTGTGGACCATAATGAAAATAGGCAACTAGCGGTGGCTGCTCTAGAGCATCTCCCAAGCCAGGCTCGGTTAGAGGGCACGAATGCAGGAGGAGTTTCCTTTCGAGGTCTCAGTTTATCATCCACCAGAGCTCTCACACAGGAGAGAAACCCTTTCAGTGTCCCTTCCTGCAGTCCTCCGTCCTTTGGGTCCACCAGCACACCCACACGGCTCATCCCCTCTCCAGAGCTATGTCTACCACCTAACAAGAACATAGGTTTATAGTATGTTTAAAGAGCCTCTTTCTTCTTCCATTACTCAGTTTATCCATTTCATTAAGTATTTAACTTGGTAATACTTCTTAATCAAAAGCTGCTACACTAGCTGCCAAGGCTGAAGAATACTAAAAGCTTGCCTGGATTCATAGCAAAATGGCTACGAAGTAGTTGTCTCATTTCAACAGGAAATGGAGACATTTTTGTGCTTGCTTTACAGAGAGACGATAACAAACCAGTAAATGGCCCCAAAGCAGAGTCCACGGCATACATCCAATGTGGTTATGGGGAAGAAGGGCAGAGATTGGATTGGATCACACATCCCCATGAAAATGTAGGGAAGAATACAAAAAGCAAGACGGGAATGGAGGTGGGGCAGTGATGCCAACTAAGAGAGCCCCGTTATCGAGTAAAAGCAAGGGAGACCTTGATCAAATTTAACCCAGGTTGAACATTCCCAGCCCTCTGAGGAGGACAACCAGGAAACCAATCCTTCCCCGATGTTTGCACAGACCTTAACAAACGTCATGAAAAATGTTCACTGTTTACCTGTACACACAAACTTTCTGATCGACATAAAGTTGGTGCGTCTGGCCTGCGGCACCCTCAGTTCATCTGGCTCAGTCCGAGTCCTGTGGGATTCCCAGATCCCAGGATGGAGACCCCAGTCCCCTGTGGGCACCTGAGATTGCTGTGGTGCTTAGGAGACTCTGCAGAGAGTGGCGTGTCAGAACATGCATTCGGGCATAGCGTGGATAGAGCTAGAGCCTGAGTTTGTAGCTCAGTTCTGCAGGACTGGAGACACACCTTCTGAGTGGTGTGAACCCTACATCACTGTGCTGCTGTCAGAGATGCCTAGCAAGAAGGCTCGAGAAAGCAAGAGAAGGAGCCGAGCCCAATGCGATTTCCTACAGATGTAGAATACAAGTGTGTTCATCAACTCCTGAGGATTGCAGACAAAATTGCGGCAAAACTTCTGTATTTATTTCCAAGCTCCTCAGTTTAGTAACCTGAGTTCTTCAAAAGATTCTCCAAGAAGGGACTCCTAGAAAGGAAGTTCTCCCACTTGGTGAAAATGTCTGTTTTAGGAGTTGGGAGATGGCTTGAGTTTGAAACACATTTGTTTCTCTGCGGGGATGAGGCAAAAGGTGAAAGAACTGGTCTGGACAACTGTCAGTCAAATGAAGGAAAACAATCAAAGGCCTCACAGATGAGTTTGAAGAACTGGAATTCTTAAGTACAATCCCCATAGGCCTCACCTCCATTGCGAACTTACCCAAGTTAAACATACACAAGCAGCTCGACCTAAGCCATAACAGAATCTCAGGGAACCTTGAAGTATGGCAGAAAAAAAGTCCCAACCTTAAGCATCTAAATTTAAGTGGCCACAAAATAAAAGACCTCAGCACAATAGAGCCACTGAAGTTAGAGAATCTCAAGTGCCTAGACGTGTTTAACTGATGTGACCCACCGGAATGACTACCGAGAAAATGTGTTCAAGCTCCTGCCCCAGGTCACAATCCTAGATGGCCACGACAGGGACAACAAGGAGGCCCCCGACTCCGATGTGAAGGCTATGTGGAGGATGATGATCAGGAAATGAGGATGAGGAAGAATGCGAGGAATAGGCCCAGCTAGTGGAAGATGAAGAGGATGCAAACAGTATACACGGAAACACAGTCAGCAGATAGACTTGGCACAACAGAAACCACCTTCAGGGATACTAACCAAACCTAGTAGGCCGCCAGCAAAGCCAAAGAACAAGACACGGAAAAGAAGCAAAAAACGACCCCTAAAACAGACAAGCTGCAAAAGGAACCTCTAGTCTTAGCTCTTAGGAAAATGGTAATCAAGAGCAGCTTGCAACTAAGTACAGTAAAATGCATGACATTTGGATGTCATCCAAATTTCAAAGATTTGGCTAGTGTGGTCCACATGATGATCCTGTTTTGCTGGGAAATATTCCTGCCTTTGAGGAGATATTAACACGGGTGGCGCATAGTAGAGACGTATTAGGCTTGAAACACAATACCCTATTTCCTCCTGTCAGATACAATTCAGAAGGTACTCTGAATCAGCCAAGGAGGAAGTGAAAGTTGAGCCACAGGAGTCTCTACCATCATGCCAGTTCAAGACAGAATCCAGCAGGCAGGCATTAGCAGACCTGGCAGATCGAGCTCAGGGAGAGCCCAGGGTGAACATCAGTGAGAAAGCTCAGCCTCTGCCACAGCCTTCCCCTCCATCTAACCAGTGTGCTCACATACCTGGTACTGATAAAAACAGTTTCATCTAGTTGCTCAAGAGAGCCTGATGCGTCAGATACCGCCAACGTTGCCTTGTACCTCTCCTGACACACCCTTTCCGGAACTCTTGTCCATCCTCAGGAAAGAGAATGTGATGAATTTCAATGGGATGACAATTGGATTTGCAAAGTGGAGACTACAAACACCAAGCAATAGATCATCGGAGGACTGTATCAAACACAGTGCACACGCATAAATGCTGCTATATTAAAACCTAACTGTTGATCTACATCTTTGAATTGCCCTTCCTGACGAGCATCTCACAAGAAATGAGAAGTTTTGGGGCTCTATTCTGCTCAGCTGTGATTTCACATTGTTCTGCACTTTCTGGTTTTCTCTGATGTGAAGAAACCTGCAAATTTCTTATCTCCTGTGAGAGCGATTCCACTAAATCTTTCAAGCCTCTTGGCTTCTGCTGAATTTTGCCTCTCTGGGTTACCAGTTAAAATTGAGGGAGAAGGATGGGCAGTGGTGCGGTAACCTTTAATCCCAGTACTTGGGAGGAAGAGGCAGGTGGATATCCGAGTTCGAGACCCTCCTGGTCTACAAGAGCTAGTTCCAGGACAGCCTCAAAGCCAGAGAAATCCAGTCTTGAAAATGCTTAGAAAAAAAAAAGAAAAAAAGAGGGAGGTGAAGATACTGAGTAACGCTTCACACTCATCCCAATCTCTGTGCCCTCTATATTCTTTTTCATCCAGCTGCTCCTAAGCAATAGCAGAGGTCTCTGGTCTCTATTAAAGTGCTAACCAGTTCAGGGCCAGGTATTTCCTGCTGTTCTGTGTCTATGGGAAGTCTCACCTTAAGTTTCCCAAACCATGGAGCAGCTCAGATACACACACATACGCTGGTGTCTTCTGTGAGGGAAGCAGCCTTTCAAAACTTTTAAACTCTAAAATCTTCTGTACTTGTTTCTGCTTTGCTTCCCCTTTCCTGGCTATTAAAATGTAATTAAGCAAATATACAATCATCTGTCTAGTAATGTTCTGTCTCATTTCTCTAACTTATAGTTACACATTTTTATTCTTTTCAGGGTCACTCACTTCTCTATCATCGGGCTAATATTCCTGGTCATCACCCTTTATAACCAACCAAGTGAATTTCAATGAAAACACATTTATACACGATATTTGGGAAAGGGGGCGTCGTTCTCTCCAAACTACTTCCTGCTGTTAGGGGTGCAGAAATACCACGGGGATCCTAAGAAAACCCAGAAATCTTGGCTAGGTTGGTCTGCGAGGCTGCCTTGTCCCAGCTGTCTTAGATGCTGGATCACCTGGGAACTGCTTCAAGGGGGTCTTGCTTCATGAACTCACTAGTCTGGAAGGAACCCACAGCTTTTCACCTTCTGTGGAAACAAAAGCAGAAAGTCTTTTCCCAAAGAAACGATCCTGCTACTTAAATTATGAAGTCAAAGTAGTTTTGAAATATACGAGTTAACTCAGCAGCCTTTAAAATCAAGCGTAATTTTTTGGCAAATAATTCAAAGAGAGCACAGTAGCATACTGTATGTGGACTCTGTATTTTCTTTTTGTATTATCCTATTTGATTTTTACTTCTCATTTTCTATTGTTCTAGTTTTTTTTTAAATTTTCATTTGCTTTTTGAGACAGCGCTTCTCTATTTCCAATCCAAGTCTCAGGAGTTGAGGCCTCCTTACTCTACCTTTACGAATCGACCCTCATAAACCTTGCTTGCTGGCTCGCCTTCCGAGGGCTCTCACTCAGGTTCCCCTTTCTTTTCTGGTATCAATGGAAACTCCTCAATCAGAACTAAGTTCCAGTATGAGGCGAAAGCCTGAATATTTAGTTCAAAGCAGAGATGTCTGGCCTCGTGTGCTATGTGCATCTGTCCCACCTCGTTCCAGAGGGAGAGCAGCCTTCTGTACACTGACAGTACAATGGAGTAATCCCAGGGCTAAGAAATATGGGAGAAACCTCAGGTGTAATTGATGCCAGAGGGCAAGGCCTGGGCATCACACATGCCCTTGAAAAGGTAGGGAAGAATACTAAAAGCATGACGGGAATGGAGGCCGGGCAGTGGATGCCAACCAAGAAAGTCCACTTCTGGGTCAAGTCAAGGGAGACCTCAATTCAAATGTAAATGAGCTTGAACTGCTGATCGGGTGTAAAATCCACCATCTCAGGATGGTAGATCAAGAAGCACCACTTTACAGTCAAATTGAAGATGGCTCAGCACAATTAACCCAGCTTGCATCTGCAATTAATTTCAATCTCACACCTCCTGAGAGTGAAAATACTGAAAGTCTACCCGGTGCCCTGCTGGAAAGACTTTACAGCAGAAACATAGTCAGGAGAAAGGCATGGCACAACAGAACACATCTTCAGGTATACCAAACAAAACTAGTATACCATACCACCAGCAGAGCCAAAGAAGAAAACACAGATAAAAGCAGAATTGACCCCCAAAGAGACAAGCCAAAAAAGGAGCATCTAGTCCGTAGCTCACAGGAAAACAATTAGGAAGAGCAGCTTGCAACGAAGTACAGTAAAATGCATGACATTTGGATGTCATTCAAATTTCATGATTTGGCCAGTCTGGTCCACATGATGTTCCTATTTTGCTGGGAAATATTCCTACCTTTGAGGAGATATTAACACCGGTGGCTCATAGTAGAGACATATTATGCTTGAAACACAACACCCTATTTCCTCCTGTCAGATACAATTCAGAAGGTCCTCTGAATCAGCCAAGGAGGAAGTGAAAGTTGAGCCACAGGAGTCTCTACCATCATGCCAGTTCAAGACAGAATCCAGCAGGCAGGCATTTGCAGACCTAGCCGATCGAGCTCAGGCAGAGCCCAGGGAGAACATCAGTGAGAAAGCTCACCCTGTGCCACAGCCTTCCCCTCCATCTAACCAGTGTGCTAACATGCCTGGTGCTGATAAAACACAGTTTCACCTAGGTGCTCAAGAGAACCTGGTGCATCAGATACCACCCTCGTTGCCTGGTACCTCTCCTGAGACACCCTTCCCAGAGTTATTGTCTATCCTCAGGAAAGAATGTGATTAATTCCAATGAACTTCCAGTTGGCATTTTGAAGTGGAAACCACAAACACCAAACAATGGACCACTGGGGGATTCCTTCACACACAGCACGGACAGATTTGAATGAGACCATTGAGAACTGCCTTAGGGAACCTGCAAAACTGCTACACCTTTAGCGAATGACCAGAAGAACTCCGACTTGGAAGAGACCCTGTGAATGTAAAGGTGAGTGCTCATTTGTGTGGCATCCACACCACAACTAAATCTGAGTATCAGGTGAAAGCCTGGAGATTTAGTTAAAAGCAGAGACATCTGGTTGCTTGCCCCTGTCGGTCCTTGTTCCAGGGAGAGAGCAGCCTTATATACACTTACAGCACAGTGGAGAAACCCCTGGTGTAATTGATGACAGTGGGCAAGGCCAGGGCTGTAATTCAGGACTAGAAAACAAGATACCCCTGTGGTTATGGGCAGAAAAGCAACTCAGAGACCCCCTTAGGAGCTGTGGGCCAACAATTTATCACAATAGAACTGCTAAAGCTAACCCTACCCGAAGCACACACGTCATGACTCAACCACCCTGTGTGTATGCATGTGTTTTTGACAAGAATATTTATAATATTCAATACTAAAAATAACCAGTATCTCTACACTTGGTACTAAAGGAAGAAGTAGAATATTCAATGTATGAATTACACAGCAGTTAAATCAGTGAAGTAACCCAAGTACTGACACTGGCTCAGGAGACTTGCCATCAACGCCAAGCTTGCCTGGATTCATAGCAAAGCTGCTAGGAAGTAGTTGTCTCATTTCAGCAGGTAATGGAGACATTTTTTGTGCTTGCTTTACAGAGAGACGATAACAAACCAGTAAACAATCCATACCCTGCATTGGATGTATGCAGAGTCCACGGCATACATCCAATGTGGTCATGGGGAAGAAGGGCAGAGATTGGATTGGATCACACATGCCCTTGAAAATGTAGGGAAGAATACAAAAAGCAAGACGGGAATGGAGGTGGGGCAGTGATGCCAACCAAGAGAGCCCCGTTATCGAGTAAAAGCAAGGGAGACCTTGATGCAAATTTAACCCAGGTTGAACATTCCCAGCCCTCTGAGGAGGACAACCAGGAAACCAATCCTTCCCCGATGTTTGCACAAACAGTAACAAACGTCTTGAAAAATGTGCACTGTTTACCTGTAGACACAAACCTTCTGATCGACATAAAGTTGGTGTGTCTGGTGTGTGTGGCACCCTCGGTGCATCTGGCTCAGTCCGAGTCCTGTGGGAGTCCCAGATCCCAGGATGGGGACCTCAGTCCCCTGGGCGCACCTGAGATTGCTGTGGTGCTTAGGAGACGCTGCAGAGAGTGGCGTGTCAGAACATGCCATCGGGCATAGCGTGGGTAGAGCTAGAGCCTGAGTTTGTAGCTCAGTTCTGCAGGACTGGAGACACACCTTCTTCTGAGTGGTGTGAACCCTACATCACTGCGCTGCTGTCGCAGATGCCTAGCAAGAAGGCTCGAGAAAGCGAGAGAAGGAGCCGAGCCCAATGCGAGTTCCTACAGATGTAGAATACGAGTGCGTTCATCAACTCCTGAGGATTGCAGACAGACAAAATTTGCGGCAAAATTTCTGTATTTTATTTCCAGGCTCCTCAGTTTAGTAACCCGAGTTCTTCAAAAGCTTCTTCAGAAGGGACTCCGAGAAAGGAAGTTCTCCCGCTTGGTGAAAATGTCTGTTTTAGGAGTTGGGAGATGGCTTGAGTTTGAAACACATTCGTTTCTCTGCGGGGATGAGGCGAAAGGTGAAAGAACTGGTCCTGGACAACTGTCAGTCAATTGAAGGGAAAAAATCAAAGGCCTCACAGATGAGTTTGAAGAACTGGAATTCTTAAGTACAATCCCTGTAGGCCTCACCTCCATTGCGAACTTACCCAAGATGAACATACTCAAGCAGCTCGAACTAAGCCATAACAGAATCTCAGGGGACCTTGAAGTATGGCAGAAAAAAGTCCCAACCTTAAGCATCTAAATTTAAGTGGCCACAAAATAAAAGACCTCAGCACAATAGAGCCACTGAAGAAGTTAGGGATTCTCAAGAGCCTAGACCTGTTTAACTGTGAGGTGACCCACAGGTGAATGACTACCGAGAAAATGCATTTAAGCTCCTGACCCAGGCCACATACCTCGATGGCCACGACAGGGACAACAAGGAGGCCCCCGACTCTGATGTGGAAGGCTACGTGGAGGATGGCGATGCGGAAATCAGGATGAGGAAGAATACGAGGAATAGGCTCAGCTAGTGGAAGATGAAGAGGATGCAAACAGTATACACAGAAGCACAGTCAGCAGATAGACATGGCACAACAGAAACCACCTTCAGGGATACTAACCAAACCTAGTAGACCGCCAGCAAAGCCAAAGAACAAGATACGGAAAAGAAGCAAAAAACGACCCCTAAAACAGACAAGCCGAAAAAGGAACCTCTAGTCCTTAGCTCAAAGGAAAATGATAATCAAGAGCAGCTTGCAACTAAGTACAGTAAAATGCATGACATTTGGATGTCATCCAAATTTCAAAGATTTGGCCAGTCTGGTCTACATGATGATCCTGTTTTGCTGAGAAATATTCCTACCTTTGAGGAGATATTAACACCGGTGGCTCATATTAGTGACACAGGCTTGAAACACAACACCCTATTTCCTCCTGTCAGATACAATTCAGAAGGTACTCTGAATCAGCCAAGGAGGATGTGAAAGTTGAGCCACAGGAGTCTCTACCATCATGCCAGTTCAAGACAGAATCCAGCAGGCAGGCATTTGCAGACCTGGCAGATCGAGCTCAGGTAGAGTCCAGGGTGAACATCAGAGAGAAAGCTCACCCTCTGCCACAGCCTTCCCCTCCATCTACCCAGTGTGCTAACATGCCTGGTGCTGATAATACAGTTTCACCTAGGTGCTCAAGAGAGACTGGTGCATCAGATACCACCACTGTTGCCTGGTACCACTCCAGACACTCCCTTCCAGAGCTACTGACACATTCTTCTTCCTCAGCCTCAGCATGGACAGTTCCAATGGCATTTAGTGGGGATTGCAAAGTGGGAACTTCAAACACCAAGCAATGGACCACTGGGGGACTGTATCACACAGTGCACAGGCAGATTTGAATGAGACCATCAGAAGAGACCATCAGGAACTGCCTTAGGGAACCTGCAACATTGCTGCTACCTGGACCGAATGAGGACAAGGACTCTGACTTACAAGGCCGGCCCCCCCACCCCCCTTGACTCTAAAGGTGAGTGCTCATTTCTGTGGCATCCCCACCATGACTAAGTCTGAGTATTGGGCAAAAGCCTGGAGATTTACTTAAAAGCAGAGACATCTGACTGCTTGAGCTGCTTGAGTCTATCCGATCTTGTTCCAAGGGGAAAGCAGTCTTATATACACTTACAGCACAGTGGAGAAACCCCAGGTGTAATTGATGCCAGTGGGCAAGGACATGGCTGTAAGCCAGGATTAGAACACAGGATGCACCTGGTTATGGGCTGCCAAGAAACTCAGAGTCCCAGTGGGGGTTGGGGCCCAACATCTCCCCCTTTTTAAATACGAATTAGTGTTTGTCTTAGGTGACCAGGACGGTGATGCCAACCTTATCTGTCAAAGGAGAAATCACCCAGGCTGCATGACTGTCCTGTCTTAGGTTGGCTCGGATCCTCTTGGTGTCCCCCATCATTAGCTGCCTAATTGTTGTAGGCTCAACTATAGTTGAGCTGAAGGATTCTAATGCTGTCTTAGCGTTCTCATAAACTACTTCTGTAATAATCAAACGTTCAATACCTGTATCTGTCATTATCCTGGATGATGCCTGCATTAGCCAGGAGACAAAATTCTGACAATAGTTCTCAGGTCCTTGCCTGCTCTTTATAATGCCTTTGGTCCAAGTCCCAGTGGCTGGAAACTTGTTCCAAGTTCTCTTAGCAGTGTAAATGCTGATTGGCGAAGCTGCCCTCTCATGACCTAACTGCTGATCTACATCTTTGTATTGCCCTTCCTGGAGAGCATCTCATGAGAAACAGGAAGTTTTTAGGCTCTATTCTTCTCAGCTGTGATCTCCCACTCATCTGCAAATTCAGCTTTTTCCTCTGATCTGAGGAAACCTGCACATTTCTAATCTCCTGTGAGAGTGAGTCAAATGTTTTAAAGCCTCTTAGCTACTCCTGAATTTTACAATTGGGGTTTTGTCTCTCTCTGTTACCAGTTAAAACAGAGGGAGGGAAAGCTACTTCGTAAATTTTTCACACTCATCCCAATCACTCTGCCCTGTCTATTTTTCATCTAGCTGATCCTCAGTAGGCACAGAGGTCTCTTGTCTCTATTACATTGATAACCAGTTCAGAGGCAGATATTTCCTGCTGTGCTGTGGGTATGCACAGTCGCACCCTTCATTACCTCTGCCACAGACCAGCTAGGACATATCTGCCTTGGTGGCTTCTGTGAAAGAAGGAACCTTTCAAAGCTTTTAAACTTTAAAATCTTCTGTACTTGCTTTTTACTTCAGTTCTCCTGGCTATTAAAATATACCCAAGTAAATATACAATCATCTGTCTAGTAATTCTCTGTCTCATATCTCTATGTGCCTTTTTACTCTCAAGGTTCACTCACTTCTCTTTATTAGGTGGCTAATATTCCTGGTTTTTACCATTTATAACCAACCCCATTTAAATGAAAACAAACTTTTATAAATATTTGGGAATGTGGGCGTCGTTCTCTCCAACTACTTCCTGCTGTCAGGGGGTGCTGAAATACCATGGGGATCCTATGAAGACCATGAAATCCTGGCTGGAAAGGTCTGCAAGGCTGCCTTGTCCCTGATGTCTTAGATGCTGGACCACCCGGGACACAGCTTCAGGGGTTCTTTCTGCATCGAACCACATTAGTCTGGAAGAAACACACAGCTTTTCACTTTCTGTGGAAACAAAAGCAGAAATTCATTTCCCTGGTATCATGTCCTTCTACCTACGTTTTAGAGCCAAAAGCATTTTTGAAATAAGTAAGTTGAATCAATCCAATGGCATTTACAATCAAGTGTAGTTTAGCAGTTATTCTGTTCTTGGCAATTGAACCATTCAAAGGCAGCACAATAGCATACAGTATCCAGACTCTGTGTTTTCCATCTATGCGTGGCTCATTTAGTTATTTTATTTCTTTTACTTTCATTTTTTTCCATCTTAATACCAACCAGTCCTTGTTTCTTTAAAATTTCTCTGTATTTTCCTTTGAGATAGAGCTTATCTATTCCAATCCAACGCTCTCAGGAGTTGAGGCACCCTTTCAGTACCTATACCAATAGACCCTCATAACTCCTTACTTGCTGGCAGGGCTTCCGAGGGCGTTGTCTCAGGGTCCCCTTTCTTGCTGGATCTTGGTGGATCCTCCACTTGTGGCGCCTGTGTGACAACTAAGCCTGACTATCAGGCGAAATCCTGGAGAGTTAGGTAAAAAACACAGACGTACGGCTGCTTGTGCTAAGTGCTTCTCACTGACCTTATTCCAGGGAGACAGCAGCCTTATATACACTTACAGCACAGTGGAGAAACCCCAGGTGTAAGAGCTCGTGGAGAAACCCCAGGTGTAAGAGGTTCAGGAGAAACTCCAGATGTAATTGATGCCAGTAGGCAAGGCCTGGGGTGTAAGACAGAAAAAGAAAACAGGATGCACCTGTGGTTTTTGATTGACTCACAGAGACCCCGGTGGTAGCTGTGGCCCAACAGGTTTTTTGTGTATATTTTTTTTTTTTTAGGGTCAGGGCATCTTTGGCCCTTTCTAGTCTAGGTAAGATGCACTAAGTATTTTCTTTTTTTTCTTTTGACATTTTACTTTACTTTAAAACAATTCCTGCGGATCCAATACCTTAGGCATTGACGGGCCTGTGCATTGTGTTGCACATATCCACATGAAATATACACACCTAGAAGGGCTGGAGTTGTGCTGGATTCATCCCTTTCTTTTTATTTTGTTTCTTTTTTACTTACAAATATTCCCTGCTTGCTATAATGCTTCCTGCACACCATTACCCGTGGTTCTACCTACAGCCTTGTATGTGCTAGGGAAGTATTGGACATTTGAGCTGTACCCTCCACCCAGAATAATGACTTTTAAAAAACACCATTGTGTTATGTATTGTTTATGATCTACTAAAGCCACTGGAGATGAAAATGCAAAGCTAGCTACAGCCATAGAGCCAGGCAGTGGTGATACACACCTAGAATTCCAGGAGCCAGGTGGGAGTGGGGGCAGCACACACCTGTAATCACAGCACTGAGGAGGTGAGACAGGAGTGATAATGGCTGGGTGGAGAAAGGAATATAAGTCAAGAGGAGACAGGAACTCAGCCTATTAGCTTCTGAGGATTCCTAGTGACAGGACTGCCATTTCAGTTTGGAAGAGGTGAGAGCTATTGGCTTGAGTGCTGTCTTTTTCTGATCTCCGGTGGCTTTATTAAATCAAACAACATATCACCACAATTTCCCTTTTTGTTTAATGCAAAAAGAAAGACCACAACTCACAATAGAAACTGTATGCAATAAGTACAATAAATACATACAACATGGACAGGTCTCAGTGACAGGTGATCATAAGGGGACAGACTGAACCTGCTATTCCCAAATTTTACATTTAAAGAAAAAAACTGGACATGAATGTTCATGTTTGATAGGCATTTAAGGATACCCTGGACAGACATCCCAGCAAGAGGAATGGGTGGGTCTAATCTTCAGAAAGCTGAGTCTCACTTAGCGCACAGCATTTAGAATTTGGGTCAAGTGGACGTTGTTTTTTAATGTTGGGTAAAAAACTTCTTTCAATATAGACCTCACTGTGTTGGAAACAGATCCACCATCCTTGCAAATCCAGAGATTAATATTGTGGACCACCTCACCTGGCCTTAGTAGCCTAATTTTTGTTTTTGTTTTTTGAGACAGGGTTTCTTTCTGTAGCCTTGACTGTCCTGGAATTCACTCTGTAGACCAGGCTGGCTTTAAACTCGGAGATCTGCCTGCCTCTGTCTAATAAAGGCTTGTATCCCCACTGCCTGGCTGCCTATGTCTTTTTTTAAAGATTTTATTTTATTTATTATGTATACAACATTCTGCTTCCATATATATCTGCATATCAGAAGAGGGCACCAGATATCATAACGGATGGTTGTGAGCCACCATGTAGTTTCTGGGAATTGAACTCAGAACCTTTGGAAGAGCAGTCCTTGCTCTTAACCTCTGAGCCATCTCTCCAGCCCACCTATGTCTTTTTTAAAGGACATTAATATATAAGGTAGGATGGGCTTGATCCCTAAGACATCTTTCAATTCTCCTTCCCTTGTTCTAGGGGGGAAGGTGTGCACCTCTAATCTCAGCTAGTGACTTGCCTTTTACAGCCACCTCCCATGTTTTTAAGACAGGCTGTCAGGTGTTGGAGACTGGCCTCAAACTCACTCTGTAGTCCAGACTTGTCATGCTTCAGGATCCCAAATGTGTGAACAGCCACAATTTATAACTTAATAAAATTTTATTGATATTAAAAGTTCCATGCCAGGCGTTGGTGGCGCAGGCCTTTAATCCCAGCACTCAGGAGGCAGGGGCAAGTGGATTTCTGTTAGTTCCAGGCTAGCCTGGTCTCCAGAGAGAGTGCCAGGGTAGGCTCCAAAGCTACACAGAGAAACCCTGTCTCGAAAAACCAAAAAAAAAAAAAAAAGTTCCTAGGGATTGCTCAAGAGCTGTTATATTAATATATAAATTATCTGTAACTTATTCCCTATTTGCAGATGTTGAAATTGTCTGTTTTTGGAGCAGGAAATTGCACCAAGTAACTTTCTTGTACACCTTCATTATAATCAACGTAATTGTGGAAGTGTGGTGGGCTATCTTTTGCCAGCACCACTGAGGATCCTGAAGCTAACTTTACAAATTCATTGCTCTGTTGCTATAGAAAACTCCCAACGAGGAAGAGGAGCCTGGTGTCATCCCAGACCTTTGCCAGTAGAGTCAGTGGATCGGGAGTTCAAAGTCGAGACTCTACTGAGAGCCCATCTTATAATTACCAGTCATATTAATAGAAAGGTGAAAGAGAGATGAAATGAGTTCCAATGAATTTTGTCTTCTCTCCTTTGACTCCCGGAAGAATTAGAAGCCAGAAGGTGGCAGCAGGGGCAAGTCCAATGACAGTAACAGTTGTCTTATTCCTTAAAGTTGAAACTGACTAAAATAAAGAGGAAAGAAATAAAAAGCCCCTGTGCTATTATTGCAAAACTGGGTCTCATTAGGAAGAATAAGGAATAATCTTATTCCTTCCACAGATCAAACAGACAAAGGCCCATATTATATACACCTGGGGGCAGGACCAAGTGTTGCTGCTATCAGGGAGCTCATGGAAACTAGGTGAGGTGACGTGTTTGCCTGCTAAAACCATTCATCACCATGGACCTGGGTCAATGCAGAGGAAAGGTCTTGGGGTGATCATGAGGTGAATGAAGATGTTCAGGAGTGTGAGTCTGGTGGTTATTAGGTCCTCGGTAGGACTTGTCCTTTTGAGTTCTTCTTCCCAGGAGCTCACAACCCTGGAAACTTGTCCTCATGCAGGAAGCCTAACTGACGAATCAGGAGCATGCATTTTTCTATTACTGTACAGATGACCATCACCAAAGCTTTAACCTTAACTTCCCAGCACTTGTATGGAGGCCAGGCTATTTTCAGAGTGATCTTTGAGTCACTAGAACTGGGTTACAAGAACAATCTGCCACCTAGCAGCTGGCTTTTAGCCAATAAATGACAGCTGTTTCATTTTAACTGATGTTCATGTGTATCTCCAATGAATTCAGAGGTGAAAATATGGAGGTTTTAAGTACAGATTGTCATTAATTGGTCATTAATTAATATGGATTGAGAAGATAGAGTACATGGGGAAAGACAGGAAGAGCTCAGGGGGCTGCCCAGTCGGTCAAGTCTGTGAGTACCGCTAGTAAACTTTTCTTGGTTCTTTGGAAAATGGATTTTTCCCATGGGTTACAATAAAATGTTTTGTTTTGGCTAAAATGGAGAGTAGAAAATTTGCCATGTATGTCCAGAGGAAGATGAGAAAGGAAGCTTTGTGTTTTTGCTAGGTTTTGGATTTCTGTGGTAGGGTGTTTAAACACATTGAACAGGAAAGGAAAAGTTTTAAAAGTTTTAAGTGCACAGTTTGGGTCACACATTTGCTCTGGACGTTGTGTCTGTATAGGTATTGAACGTGTCCTGGAACTCCCTTTGTAGACCAGATTGACCTGGAACTCCCACGTACTGGGAATAAATGTGTTGGCTACCACTGCCCAGTGGAGAAATATTTTTTAATCATGTATTCCCATATAGTTACCCCAGTTTGATGGTGCTTTAATAATGGTCTTGTCTCCTTCATCTTGCATTAACCCTAGAATACCCACATTAAGATGAGTAATCACAAGATTATATAAAGGGACATTTCTAGACAATTGGTTGAATGGTCGTGGTGGAGTATCATTTTAGCCTATGGAGTTAAGGTCATCCTTATGTATGTATACAATGTGGTTTAGGGGGAGAATTAATTGTGGAAAGGGATGTCAAGGATAACCCTTAGGTGTTAATTTAAGGTTTTGTTTATTTTTTGAGGAAGAGGCTTGCTTAGCAGAGAAAAAAAGAAAGTAACAATGGTTAAGGGGAAGGTAAACAAAAAAGTAAGGTAATAGAGCCGGGCAGGGGTGGCACTTTAATCCCAGCCCTCAGGAGGCAGAGGCAGGTTTATCTCAGTGAGTTCAGAGGCAAGCCTGGTCTACAGAATGAGTTCCAGGATAGGTTTCAAAGCTACACAAAGAAACCTTTCTTGAAAAACCAAAAGAAAAAGAAAAAGAAAATGTAAGGTCATATCCATTCTGAGCATCTTTATTCCATCCTGAAGGTCAGTCACAGGTTCTCCCCAATTAATCTCTTGATCTTGTGGCAATTGAAAATAATTCCAGAAGAGTCCAGTCAGATTGAGAAGATGAAGGTAGAATGATATACAGGTGCCAGGTCCAGGGTGACTTCATTGCCACTGTAAGGAGTTGTATATTCGGTATGCAACTGCAGCCCTTGAAGTCTCTTTTCATAAGGATTTATTTTCTGGTTTCTTGGTTGTTGTTTTTCCAAGATAGTTTTTCTCTGTGTAGCCTGCCTATCCTGTCGGAACTCTGTTGACCAGGCAGGCCTCAAACTCACAAATCCTGCCTCTGCCTTCTGAGTGTCTGGGCTTAAAGGCTTTTGCCAACACCACCTGGCAATGGCCATTCTCATTGCTATATCCACACTGTCAGAGGGCAAATTAGGAAAACCTGTGTCAAGCAGGAGTCAACCCCCTACTTTTTAAAATAGCAAGACATACTAACATTTATTGTACTGTTTGAAAAGCCATTTATTTGTTTCTTATAATGAATGGTGATGATGTTCACATGGCCACATCACATGCCTATGGAGGCATTTCCTTAACACAGAGGCTTTTATTGGTCTAGAGCTTGCAGTTGAGCTCCAGAGATATTACTGTCTCTGCTTGCAGTGGAGAGATTAAAGGCATATAAAGCCCCTCCTGGTGTTTTCATATGTGTTCTGGAGACTTGACCTCAGGCCCTCACACTTGAACACTTAAGGTTTTTTTTTTTTCTTACTAAGAAATCCTATCAGCTAAATGGCTTCTTAAAAATATGTGTATTGTAGCTGGACACCTGCCTCTGCCTCCTGAATGCTGGGATTAAAGGTGTGGGCCACCAATGTCCATCCTGCATAAGCACCTTTATACCAGAAAAGGGCATCAGAACCTACTAGAGATGGTTGTGAACCACCATGTGGTTGCTGGGAATTGAACTCAAGACCTCTGGAAGAGCAGTCAGTTCTCTTAAGCACTAAGCCATCTCTCCAGCCCTGGCTACTTTATTTTTAAGTATTTATTTCAGATATATTTATTTGGTTTATGCTTTACCTGGATATATGTGTACCACATGCGTGTCTCATACCCAGGGGATTCTAAGAGACTCCAGGATTTCCTGGAGCTTGAGTTACACATGATTTGTGAGCCACTATGTGGTTGCTGGAAACCCAACCCAGGTACTCTGCAAGATCAAGTGTGCTCTTAACTGCTGTGCCATCTCTTCAGCCCTCAACGTTTCTTACTGTGTGTGTGTGTGTGTGTGTGTGTGTGTGTGTGTGTACATGCACAATGCCATGCTGCATGTGTGGAGGTCAGAGGACAACTTGTGGGAAACCAATTGTCTGCTTCAACTAAGCAGGTCCTGGAGATTAACTCAGGTAGTCCAGCCTAGTGGCAAGTGCCTCTATCTTACTGGCCTAGCTTTTCATTTTGAAACAGTCTCTCTTTGCAGCCCTGGATAGTCTGGAACTCAGTCTGATGCCTGGGCTGGCCTTGATCTGAAGGTGATCTTCCTGCTTCAGAATCTTGAGTGCTGGAATTACAGGCATGGGCCGGGGATAGGGTCTCGCTATGCAGCTCAAGCTGACACTGATCTCCATTCTACTGCATCGGGTTTGGGAGTGCTGATACTGAGGGCCCGAAGCGCTCATCTGGCTAAAGAGCTAGTGAGCTTTGGAAATCCAGCTCTCCATGAACCTTCAGCCAGTACACCAGGACCCTGAGCGTGCAAGTCCTCCTGGGTGACGCCCACTTCCGCCCGAATCCAGGACGGTCTTGGCCGGGACGCAGCTGTCAGTGCGTCATCACTGCGCGCCGTAGCGCCTTGGGCATCATCGGGCCCCGCCCGCCCGGCGTCTGCGCTCCTGTCAGAGCCGGCTCCAGCCATGGTGCTGCCCAGTGTTTTGTAAGTTGGCAGCGGAGGCTCGGGACGTGGCGCAGGTCCCGATGGCGGCTGCGGCGGCCCTGGCGGCGGCCGACCCTGCACCCGCGGTGCCGCAGGCAGCGGGCAGCGGAGGTCCGGCCTCGCGCAGAGACCTGTACTGGCTGCGTTCCTTCCTGGCTGGAGGTAGGTGTCCGCCGCCGCCGGGACCCAGGGGGTGGGCTGGAGAGGCCGGGCCGCCCGCAGGTCAGAGCCAGCAGCCGCGGTGACAACCGGGGACTTCTTCCGCAGCGTCCAGCCGGGCGTTTATCTCAGCCTCTCCCTCCGGATCTAATCCCTCCACTGGCCCCCGGGTACATGCCGAACCGAGCGCCTGTCCCCAGTGGTTGAAAAGAAAAGGTTCCCTTAGGTGGGACGTGATGCCCCCCCCCCCATTTCTTTTGCAAATAACACGAGTGACAGTGTAGGTTTGGATTTTAGAAAACAAATATTGGGGATGGAGGCCAGCTTGCGTTCGCGCCCCCTTCCTGGTGTGTGTGTGTGTGTGTTGTGTGTGTGTGTGTGTGTGTGTGTGTGTTAGAGAGGAGAGAGGTGGGTTGTGAATAAGAGACTGTTCGTGTGTGTGTGTGTGTGTGTGTGTGTGTGTGTGTGTGTGTGTGTGTGTGTGTGTGTTAGAGAGGAGAGAGGTGGGTTGTGAATAAGAGACTGTTTCATGTAGCCCCAGCCTCCTTAAGTAGTTGAAACTGGCTTGGAACTTCTGATTCTCCTGCCTCTACCTTCTAAGTAATGGAATTATATAGGCGTGTGCCACTATTACCCGGCTCTGGAAGCCAGCTTTTAAAAATAGACTAGGATATGAGCTGTCACGCACCGTCAATCTGAGCCCTATGTATGCAGAGGCAGGCAGATCTTTGAGATAAACCTGGTCTACATAGCAAGTTCCAGGCAAGCTAGGAATGCATAGTGATAACCATGTCTCAAAAACAAAACTAAGCCTTCCGAGTGCTGGGGCTTAAACGCACGCCTTTAAACCCCAGCACTCGGGAGGCAGAGACAGGCTGGCTGATCTATGTTAGTTCGAAGCCAGCCTGGTCTACAGAGCGAGTGACAGGACAGAGAAACCCTGTCTGGAAAAACAAAACAAAACATCCTAAAATGACTAGGGTTATTGTGCAAAACTGCCTAGGACCAAAACTGGTTCTGGGAATCGTGGCAAACAAGCAACAACTGCTCGAAAAGAAGTACTGTGGCTGTGGCTGCAAGACCAGAAAGTTTGCACGTCTCAAATTTCCTCTTCCTTTCTGTGTGCAGGTGTTTCTCTAACTCCTCACAACGATTTGTTTTTGTTTGTTTGTTTGTTTTTGTTTTTCGAGACAGGGTTTCTCTGTATTGCTTTGGAGCCTGTTCTGGAACTCGATCTGTAGATCAGGCTGGCCTTGAACTCACAGAGATCTGCCTGCCTCTGCCTCCCGAGTACTGGGATTAAAGGCATGAGCCACCAACGCCTTTCTGTCAATTCATTGAGTTGTCATCTCTTAATTATTTATGACTGGCAATTTTTAAAAAACCACATCATGAGAACTTGTGGAAAAATCATATCCATATCTTGGAGTGATATTGAGAATGTAATTATTTTCTTCTGCAGATTGAAAAGACGTCTCTTAGTTCCAGCACTCAGGAGGCAGAGGCAGGTGAATCTATGTGAGTTTGAGGCCAGCCTGGTCTACAAAGTCAGTTCCAGTACACTCAGGGCTACACAGAAAAACTTGTCTCAAAACAACACAAAAAGACATCTCCTTATTTGTATTGGAACACCCTTGAGTTCCAGTTAGGTGCCTACTTTAGCTTTTGTGTGTGTATATGTATGTTCATAGTGTGTGTGTGTGTGTAGGTGTGTGTGTGTGTGTTAACAAAAGAAAGATCTTTTGGCTGGTCATAGTGGCACACTCTAATCCCAGTAACTTTGGGAAGCAAAGGTGGGTAGATATCTGTGAGTTCAAAGCCAGCCTGGTTTACAGAGAAAGTTCCAGGACAGCCAGGAATACACAGTGAGGCCCCAATTCAAAAAAAAAATTGTTTAGTTGGGCTTTCATTTCATTTCATTTCATTTCAGCCATGATGGCTGAGCAAAGGCGTCACTTCAGCAACAGCTGGAGCTCACATCCTGATCTGTAAACACACACAAATATAATATAATATGAAGACTTTCCTGCTAGAGTCAGGCATAGGGTTCACACCTATAATACCAGCACTTTAAGGGTAGAAACAGAAGATCTGCCTCAGATATATATCAAGTTTGAAGCCAGCCTATACTAGACTACATGAGACCCTGTTTCAAAACCCTGCCACCATTACCTACTGCACTAACATGAGAACCTGAGTCTGGGCCTGAGTTCAGATCCCTGGTACCCATGTAAAATCTGGGCATGGTGGTGTCAGCCTGTAACCCCATCATTGGCAGACTGGAGCAGGCAGTCTCTGGCGCTCACTGATCAACTCTCTCTCTCTCTCTCTCTCTCTCTCTCTCTCTCTCTCTCTCTCTCTCTCTCCTCTCTCTCTCTCTCTCTCTCTCTCTCTCTCATGCACACAAACACAGGTGAATGTAATTTTTAAATAAATAAACAGAATCTATCCTTCACCCACCCCAAAAACAGTGCTGACCATGGTGGCACATGCCTATAAACCCAGGACTAGATCGAGGTGGCAGAAATGGAAGAATCAGGAGTTTAAAACCAGCCCTAGCCAACCAGTTCCTTTCACGGGGATCTGGTATGTAATAGTTGCTGAGAGCAACCTCCTTGGTAGTGTATGCAGCCTGGTATGTCGGGTTCCCTTTAGAGACCTTCCAGACAGTTTTCTGATGGGTATTTATATCTGTGATCTCAATGCTGACCCTAACCTAGGATCCAGAAAAATAGACAGGGTGCCTTTGGAAAGCCCCAGGACAGTGTGGCTGGTTCATTTAGCGGTTTGAATGAGAATGACCCCATAGTTTCATATGCTTGAATACTTGGCCTTGAGTTGGTGGAACTGATTGGGAAGGATCAGGAAGCATGGCCTTGTTGGAGGAGGGGGGGTCACTTCGGGTAGGCTTTGAGGTTTCAAAAGACACCCACCATTGCCAGTGTGTCTTTCTATGCCTCCTGCTTACAGATCAGGATGTGAGTTCTAGCTGTTGTTGAAGTCACGCCTTTTCTTCTGTTATCATGGACTCTGAAGTAAAAGCCCATACACATAAAATAAAAATAAAGGAAAAACTGTTTATTTTATGTGTATGGGTGTTTTTCCTGTATGTATGTCTTCACACCATATGCAGGTAGCGCTAGTGGATGCCAGAAGAATCCTGGTACTGAAATTATGTGGTTGAGAGCTCCCTTGTAGGTGCCAGCTATTGAACTGAGATTCTCTTAACTGCTGAATCATCTCTCAGGCTACTAAAATTCCTTTCCTTTCGTCTGTCTGTCTGCCTGTCTGTCTCTGTCTCTCTGTCTCTGTCTCTGTCTCTCTCTCTTTCTTCCCAAGACAGCAGAGTTTCTCTGGTTGTCCTGGAACTTATTTTGTAGACCAGACTGACCTTGAACTCACAGATATCCACCTGCCTCTGCCTCCCAAGTGCTGGGATTAAAGGTGTGTGCCACCCACCCTCTTTCTTTTTTTCTTTTTTCCATTTCTTTATTTTTTATTTCATTTTACATTGCAACAACAGTTCTCACTCCCACCCCTGCTCCCACCCACCCTTGCCTCCTCCCAACCTTTCTTTTTTTCTTGAGACAGGATCTCTGTACATAGCCCTGTAACTCTGGGTGTCCTGGAATTCACTATATAGACCAGGCTGGCCTCAAACTCACAGAGATCCACCTACTTCTGCCTCCCAAGTGCTGGGATTAAAGGCGTGCGCCACCACTGCCCAGCATCCGTCTCATCTTTTTGAGATAACCGTACTCTGTAGTTCAAACTGGCCTAGAAGCCTGTCTCTGTAGCAAAGGGAACTCACAGCAATTCTCTTGTCTTAACTCCCAAAGGCTGGCGTGTGCTACCATGTCCTCCATTTGGTCATTTTAGAACCAACCTTACCAGTGTGCTGCCATCTCAGGGATCTAAGTAACTAACTGTAACTTCATGTCTCTGCTTCCATGCATACTATGTGCCAGTGCAATAGTTCAGGCACCAAATGCATACTTGATGCATTGTAAATGAATGGTTAATTTCCTGGGCAATGGTTGTTTTGATGTTTTAGTGAAAAACATATTCTAGAAGAAGAGAGTCTCAAATAGAATTTCCTGGTTGGGTAACTTGCACTCTATCAGACACTGGATACTGCATTGCTGTATACTCTTTTTTTTAAGATTTTATTTATTTATTATATATACAACATTCTGCTTCCATGTATATCTGCGCACCAGATCTCATAACGGATGGTTGTGAGCCACCATGTGGTTGCTGGGAATTGACCTCAGGACCTCTGGAAGAGCAGTCGGCGCTCTTAACCTCTGAGCCATTTCTCCAGCCCTAGTGTATACTCTTAGAACTTGTTTTTAAGTTACAGGCAATGGGGGCCAATCATCTACATAACCCTATTACTAAACAGCTCTACCCATGGGGACCAAACTGAACCATAGTTGGGGTACTGACTGGACCTATGATGATTTCCCTTTAGGAAGAGATGATATCCAGATTCTTTCTGACCTTTCCATTTTCTCTTAGGTATTGCTGGGTGCTGTGCCAAAACCACAGTTGCTCCTTTGGATCGAGTAAAGGTCTTATTACAAGCTCACAACCACCATTACAAACATTTAGGTGAGTTACAGATGCTGTCCTAGTGTGGGTTTCTATTGCTGTGATGAAACACCATGACCCAAAGCTAGTTGGGGAGGAAAGGGTTTATTTGGCTTATGCTGAAGGAAGTCAGGAACTCAAACAGGGCAGGAACCTGGAGGCAGGAGCTGATGCAGAGGCCATGGAGAGGTGCTGTTTACTGGCTTGCTCCTTAGAGCTTGCTCAGTCTACTTTCTTATAGAAGCAGGGATCACCTGTCCAGGGATGGCACCTCTCACAACAGGCTGGGCCCTCCCCTGTCAATGGCTGATTCCGAATATACCCTACAGGTCTGCTTATTTTATGAAGGCATTTTCTCAATTGAGCTTCTCCCCTCTCATATGACATAAAAACGAGCTAGAACATATGCTAAAGATGAAAAGGGATGAAACATCATCTGTTGGGGGCAGGGGTTAAGGCAGGGTTTCTCTGTGGCTTTAGAGGCTATCCTGGAACTAGCTCTTGTAGACCAGGCTGGTCTGGAACTCAGGGATCTGCCTGCCTCTGCTTCCCGAGTGCTGAGACTAAAGGCGTGCGCCACCACTGCCTGGCTGTCTACTTGTTTTCTTGTAGAGAGGAGTAAAATAAAATTAATGTTTGGGGACAAGCTTTGTAAGGGACTGATAATGTCTCCCTTTTTTTTAAAATTTTTGTTGTTGTTGTTGTTGTTATTGTTGTTCTCTGTTTTGTTTTAGAGCCTGTCCTGGAACTCTCTGTGTAGACCAGGCTGGCCTTGAACTCAAAGAGATCCACCTGCCTCTGCCTCCCACATGCTGGGACTAAAGGTGTGCGACACTAACACCCGGCTAAAGTTAATGCTTTTTTTTTTTCAAGACAGGGTTTCTCTGTGGCTTTGGAGTCTCTCCTGGAACTTTTAGACCATGCTGGTCTCGAACTCACAGAGATCCGCCTAGTTTTGTTTTTGTTTTTGTTTTTGTTTTTGTTTTTGTTTTTTTGTTTTTGTTTTCTTGTTTTTGTTTTTTTGTTTTTGTTTTTCAAGACAGGGACTAAAGGCGTATGCCACCAACGCCCGGCTTGGTTTTGGGTTTTCAAGACACATTTTACTGTGTAGCCCTGGCTGTCCTGGAACTCAACTCTGTAGACCAGGCTGCCCTTGAACACAGAGATCCTCCTGTCTCTGCCTCCAGAATGTTGAGATTGAAGGCATTCGCTACCTCATCCTGGCTAACTTTTTAAAAATTTGTTTTTGGTGCTGATTATTGAACCTGGTGCCTCACACATGCTAAGCAAGAGCTCTGCCACTCAGCTCTCCCACAGTACCTGGTACCCAGAGATGCCTCTTCCTGCTGCTTCCTTCTTCCGTGTTCTTTTCTTTTCTTTGCCATTGTTATTTTCTTATGGAAATAAACTTGTATTTTAGGCCAACCTAAAGAACATTCTCTCTTTGTTTCAGATAGGTCTAATCGTTAGTGCAATATTTGAATCTCAAGTATATTTATTACTGTTGTTAATCTTGTTAGGTGGTTCTGGTTCATTCAATATTTGCTATGATTGTAAACATAATTGTTTAAGATTTGTAGCTGTTCTTGCAGTGGTAAGTTTTTTTTTGTTGTTGTTGGCTTACTTATTTATTTACCTACTATTTATTTATTTATTTATTTATTTATTTATTTTTGGTGCAGGATCTCTTTATATAGCCCTGTCCTGAAACTTACTACATAGATCAAGCTGGCCTTGAACTCACAGATTCACTGGCCTCTGCCTTTCCAGTGCTGGGATTAAAGGTGTGCACTACCATGTCCATCTCGGTGGTAAACCTTATGTTTTGTGTTAGTAAAGCTTATGTATATGATTTAGATAAATGGTGCGGTTTAACTGTTATGTAGAAAGTACCACTTCCATTGTGGTCTGGAGAGATGGCTCAAAGGTTGGAAGCATTTGTTATTCTTGTAGAGGACCTAGGTTCAGTTCTCAGCACCCACACAGTGGCTCAGGATCAACACCCTCTTTTGAACTTTTTGGGCACCTGTCATTCATGTAATGCATACACATGTAGGCAAAACAGTTGTGTACATGAAAATAAGATAAATAAATTGTTAAAAAAAAAAAGAAATTACCATTTGTGGCCGGGAATGATGGTGCACACTAATAATCCTAGCACTTGAGAGGTGTGTGTGTGTGTGGGGGGGGAATCAGGACGCAAGGTCATTCTTGGCTGTGCAGTGTATTTGAGGCCAGCCTGGGTTATAGGAGAACCTCTCTAAGAAAACAAAGCAAAACACTCATGAAATTATGTAATTCTCTGTCAGGGTTTTCTATGAAAATTTGAATTTAGATACGTTCTTTGGATGGAGCGTTGAGACATACTGTTCAAACTTACATGCCCAGGCTGGCCTTGAGAATGCCACCATCTTCGTCCCTGAGCCTCCCTACGCTGAGATCACAGTTAGGAAAAAGAACAAAGCAGGGGTCCAGCTGATAGCATGTGCCCTTAATCCTGTGTTCAGAGAGCAGGGGCATGCAGATCTCTGCAAATTGCAGGCCAGATGGAGCTACATAGTGAGACCCTGTCACAAAACAACACCACACACACACACACACACACACACACACACACACACACACCACACTACCATACCATACCATACCACACCATACCACACACAAACATACAACAAAAACAAAAAAGAAAGAAAAAAAAAAAGAACAAAAATAAGGGCCAACAAGAGAGTTCAGTGATTCAAATGCTTGCCAGATAAGCCTAATGACTTGATCCCCAGAACCCATATAAATATGGAAGGAGAGAACTGGCTCTTAACAGTTGTCCCCTGACTCCACACATGCACAGTGACATGAGCCCACCAGTGTGCACACATTCTCAAACGAATACATC